>NC_056739.1:830984611-831047111 GCF_019279795.1 Protopterus annectens
TCTCAGCCCAACATCTATTTGCGACAGCAATGAAACGATCCAGGGTGTCACCAATATGGTGGAGGCAGTCAACAATGTCAGACTGTGCTGCATCTGTAACCTTAACAATCCGCCTGGTGTTGAATGCAGAATGTGTCTGTACCTCCATGATGGAATGAAACATGCAGTGAGTGACCCGTGATGTGACAGAGGTGGTGGATGGACACCTGTCCTCCAATGAGCACCCCTGTCAATCCACCTCTTTGGGACCTTGCCAGCTCTGTGGCTATGGCCAGTGTCTACACTCACTGATGCCATAGTTGTCACACTGCCCTGTTCAATGTTGCCACCCTCTGACTGTCCAATATTTGTGGCCTCTGGGGACTGGGTATGTGTGGGCATACTGACCGTGTGTGGTGACAATGGGGTCAGAAGAGGGATGTCAACCTCTGGGACAGATTCAGCCACTGACAATCCCGCCTGTGCCTCACTATGGCCACCATCATCATCAGAGTCTGATGAGACATTGACATCAGGTTGTGTGAAGGGACAGACTTCAATCCCCCCCCCCCCCAGTCACCTGTGAGAAGCAAAACAACAGCAGTACATTATTACCTGCACTATTATGTATGGGAATCCACACAGACTCATACAGAGGAGGATCCACAACTGCATTACAAGTCACACATTTTCACATCTCTGCTCTCATGCACAACAGACAAACTCACAACAACATACACAGACAAGTTAGACCCATTATAACATTCACTTCAGCTCATCCAGTTAATATTGCCAGTATACTACACCTTTAAGGTATGCAATATGACAGTGTATGTGATAGAACTAAACATAAAACCCAGTGCACCTATATTGAGAATGATATGCCAGTAGTAGTATCACTACCTCAGTTATGTACCATCTCCCTGTTGTGTTTGAACAGGGATCTTGGAGTACTTGCCTCATGTATTACAGGCTGTGTAGTCACCATAGCCGGCTTTAGGCACCAGCAAACCCTGCGGTCACTGGGGTCCCCCTTTTCCTGGAGGGCCTCCAACCATAGCAAGTTATCTTATTTTGATATTTTGTAACATGCATGTCAAACCAACAAAAGTTAGCACAGCAATCTTGGATAATTAATACACCAGGTGGGTAATAATAACTCTGGTTTATATTTCCTTTAAAATTCAACTATATCTCTGGTTATAGTAACAGTGTTTTATCAAATAATAGGCTTCATAATGCCATTTAATATTTTTTACCACTGACATATTGCCCCTGGCTTAGTTAAACCCTTCTGGTCGATGTTTTCTTCACTAAAACTAACAACATATCCAGCTTTAGATACTTGTTAATACTCATGGCTGCAGAGGGCCACTTAGTCATCCTCAACTGTTTGGGGAGCCCCACAAAAGCTGTTGCTGGTTGTGGAAAAATGAGAAAAAATGTACTAATTTCCTGACTATGCTTTTTAACCTGAACAGGGCTGTGATATGATCCTGTTAGGATAAAGGTGATAATGAACATGAATAAGGTGAGCAATAGACAGATCAGCAGCTCAGAGTGGCCGACCTCAAGAGCTGATGCTTCCGATCTTCAGGGATGGTTTTCTGTTATAGGGTGTTTTATAAATACTGGCAGAACTACAGATGCCATGACTCTCAATTTCTTTGCTGAAGAATTCTGAGGAGTTCCAAAAATTATAGCAGAATAAAGGCTCAAAATGGGGAACATGTTTTAAGTATTAATCTAATTCAGTTAAAGCATCATCATGCATCTTTGGAAAATAATAAATATAAAACTCTGATGTCTGGATTTATTTACTGTGTGTAATCCTACATGATTTACCAAGCAAATCAAACATTTTACAATGGACAGAGCAAAATTATGAGGCAAAATTTTGGACAGTGACAGGTATCATTACTCCTCAATGAGGTAAATAAAAGTGACTTATCCCTGTTGTTCTTTGATGACTGCTAAACAGCAGTCACTGATCTGATGTGGTAGTATCAGTGTTGCACAATATATTGCTATTTACCGAAATAAGTACAAAACTAGTATTGCTATGGCTTATACTTGTGTATACATATATATATATATATATATATATATATATATATATATATATATATATATATATATATATATCATAGATTTTTAGTTATGCACACACCCAATAATGCCAGGGCACATACATTATTCTTCTGGGTATCAGTAAAAAATGTAGCTAACAAGTAATTACATTTCAAAAGGAAGGCATAAAATATATCACAGATCATTTGGACACTTAGATCTTCTAGGAGTCTGGTGGCCCCCACTCGTAGGACCCCTTTAATCATCCTTGACTGTGTTAGGGGCTCACAAAAGCTGTTGCTGGTTGGGGAAAAATGGAGAAAAAATATATTAATTTTCTAATTACACTCTTTAACTGAACAGGGCTGTGATATGACCCTGTTAGGATAAAGCTGATCATGGCATCTGCTCTCAACCGCACCCATTCTAAAACTAGCCTTGCTGATGTGTGTGTGTGTGTGTGTGTGTGTGTGTGTGTGTGTGTGTATACAGAAAGGTGCTGCAGGCTATGCTTGGGGGGGGCTGGGTATTGTGTGATTATTACTTTTTTAATTTTCATCATAGTCAAACCTTAAAGGTGTTCACAAGAGGTCATTATAGCTTATAGTGTGGTCATTGTTTCTTTTACTTTTCTCATAGACCTCAGAAGAGAAAAGCAAAAGTTATTATAGATTGTGTAGGGGCAGTGTACTGTCTAGGAGCAACAAAGTAGAATACAGTAATTATTTTTTTCACTTTTCTCCCAATCACACATCAGGCATGCATACAATTGGCTGCATTTGGGGGTTGGGGTGAGGAGGCATGTTATGTATATGTATGTCAGCAGTGACTTGATATACATGACTGTGGCCATTTGAACCTCTGTTTTCATCCCAATCTAACACCAGAAGGATGCACAGGCAGTGACTCTCTCTTTTTTTTCGGGGGGAAGGTAGGAAGCCAGGCAATATTCACAGATAGGACCTGTGTATCCTCACAATTGTCTTGTTGGTTTATTGTGAGCTCTTATTTTGTCAGCTTTGAACATTAAGCCTTGAAAAAAAAAAAATATATATATATATATATATATATATATATATATATATATATATATATATATATATATATATATATAAGACTGAAATTGTTTTCTTACTCGTGACTTTTGTTTAGGCCACTGTTAGATGAAGAGGATGGAGAAAATACTCTGAAGTGCATACCAGAGTATTTATAACCCCATTAGCTTCTGAGGACACCGACTTGAGTTCTTTCCTAAATAGTTATTACTGTGCTGTTATGATCAAGAAATATGTGTTGAAAGGATGCAAAGAAAACTGAAGTTGAACAGCAGCACTGGATTTCTTTCCTTAATCATAATTTCTGTTCAGGCCATTACTGGTGAAGAGATTGTGGAAAAATAAAAAAAAACTTTGTATATGGTCTCAAGTGCATTTTAAAGTCACAAATTCTTGAAAAAGCTGAAGAGTAAGGTAAAACATGAGAAAAGGAATCAAAAAGGAATGTGCATTGTATGGGGACCCCAAGATGGGGTGGCAGAGGGGAGCACATGAGGATATATGGGTGTGTGTTTGGGGGGAGATAGGGGGTGCTGAAATAGTAGAGAGTGCCTAGAGCACCATTTCACTTAAGTCCAGCCCTGTACACCGAGTTGTAATTTGTCATTGTTGCAGCTAAATGCCAGTCACTGCAAATGCACTTTTGTGAGATGGGTCAACATAGTGTGGTACATATGTCTATTGTAATGTAACAGCATTGTAGCTACAGGTCACTCTGTGCATACTATTCCTAAAATTTTGCAGCATGAACTAAAAGGTTCTTTAGAAGGGGTGGTGGTGACAGTGTGATACTTAGACTGAAAGTGCCTAGGGGCCCCCCAAACTTGATATTTGCTGGGGGCCCCCAAAATGCTAACACCAGCCCTAGTAGTCATTCATAAGTATAAGTGCAAATGTGTTAATGTTTGTACAATTGCACACCTCTGATTACCCAGTCTATACACTGTAGTTAACTGTTCCAGAATGGAACATAGAAATATCCTACTCTGGCTTAGCACAACAGGTGCACATAGGGCAAAATGGCACCTCTTAACTTTCATAGGGTATATATGATCCTTAAAACAACAATATCATACTTACCAGGTATAGGACCACTGACTTAGGCCACACCTGACAGACCTATGAAAAGGTGAGGGAGAGGCATTGTCAGCACTACCAGCTGTTGCAGCAATACAAAGTAATTTATGCACATAACCACATGTACAATAGCTACTGTGATAATGGCTATATTGCTGACATTCTGAGTATGCGTGCATAACTGAGCATAAAACCCAACCCCCCCCATGCAGATAGACATGACACCCAAGTATTGGTATGTACAGCCTGCCACAATGACTGGTACAGTATTGCACTACTGAACACAGTAAGCTTACCTGGATGCTCTTCTCCTGTGGGCACTGTAACACCCACCTCCACAATGTATGGTGTGATGGATGCCTGGGAGCTGTTATTGTTCCTAAGTTCACCAGAAAATTTTCTGTGGTCGAGAGTGGTTGCTCTATCACAGACCCTCCACTGGTGGCAGCTTGATCCCTTGCAACAGCAGCTGCCCTTTATCATGCAGCATACATCATATCTGTGGCCCGGTGTCGGACATACTCATAGGTCCTTTCCATTTGTCATCTGACAGCACACACAAGGTCTGCCCAGAATGCCGCCTGCTATTTCCAATTGTGCCTACTCCTGGACAGCAAGATCTGATGGTGGTGTCTCAGTCATTCAAGTATAATGTCATTCACCACAGTTGAAAAGGGTGTGTGCCTCCTGCGGTACATGGTTCCTGAAAGACAACACAAGGGGAGCACATTACAGGACCAGATACATGGACATCCACTATGTTCAGATCCAGCACACCCATAATGGTCTGCACTATCCACTGCTCTCTCACACGTTATACCCCACAGTCTGGAAACACACTCCATGTGTGGTTATCACCAAGATAGTAGTAATACTGGGGTATATCCCTGTGTGTCATGTCAGATTTTGCTGTATGTTCCTACACCCATTATTGCAGTCTACTGTTGTGAGTCCCCTATGGGTAAACTCTCACTAATATGTCATGTAGCCACTGTCAGACAAATAGCAATGTGCTATTACAACAACTATATGAGGACAGTCCAGCAACAACAGTGTGCCACAATGACAAACACCAATGCAAACCTGCTGTAGTATATGTACCCTGTAGGTATCATCCTCTCATCTATACAGATGTTTGCAGACTGTCAAAATGTTTGCCCATAATCTTGGTCATTTTCACACAAACTTGTGGATTTCTGACAAATGGTTGGCTTGTCATTGATGGCTGATGTCAGAAAATAAAGACAGACATCTGAGTTTCACATGTCATACCCTTCAGAACACAGTTATACTACAGTTATATCAGTTTAGTCTATTCACATTCTTACTTTGCACAAGCAATACATTAACTCTGTCCCTAATTTTGGGCCTTAGTTCCCCCATTACTTATGGCTTTGTCCTGAGTGCTTGCTGTAGGAGGTTGATAGGTATGTTAGGTATAGCTCTCAACCAAACAGGGACAAATGTCAACAGAACAGGGACTTAGCCACAGTACATCAGGGACATTCAAGGTCAGTTTTACAATGTTAGAACTAATTATGTGAGACATGGACAGAATGAAAAAAGGTGAATTACAGTACATCGTTTGACATTACAGGGGTGTACACAATCCCTTATTGTCACTATGTACTATATGTAATCCACTAGCTTTCTACAACAGCTGACCATTGTAGGTGGGATTGACAGGGACACAGGTGAGATGTGATTGAAATCAGGGCAGTTGAGAGGCATGCATGTAGGTGTAGGACAGCAGAGTATCACTGACATGTCATCACCATAGATCTAAGACAGGCTTACTGCTGTAATCCCTACTCCCCATAACTCCATCCTCCCATCTGCTGCCTGTTATATGGAGAAATCAATTACATATCTGGTTGAGTGCAGTACTCCTTTGTTCAACTTTGCTTCTAGTAATCTTTTGATAATACACTCTGTGTGTGTGTTAAGTCTCATACAGACCTGTTCCCCATAACCAGTTGCTTGCCCTCTTAAGGTACTGCTCATTAGCAGGTAATTGCCTCTGCACCACACTGTGGCTCAGAATTGCTAATTGCAACCAAAACAGCTGTATTGCACTATCAGCCAATGACATGCCACCAGTGCAATATATAAGACCTTCATGTAGGCCTTGGCCCCTGTCTTAGTTTTTGAGATGGACATTACTAAGGTGTGGAGACTACAGCATTGCAGAGGGTAGGTACAAACACTGTCCACTGTAGAGATTTATGAAGTATGTCCACAGTTTTGCCTCATATGTGTGGTCAGTGTCCCATACCATTGTGGTCATCTGGCAGTGCTCTGGCAATCATTGGGGGCTGAAGTCAGTAAGGGAAGATACACGTGTGTTTCACACTTCATACTCATCAGACTATGCATGCTACTGCAATAGCTTTTGTTCTATTAACTTACTATCTTTGTAGGGGCAAACTGTTAAACATGTCCCTATCTCTGAGCCTTTGCCCCACCTCTTCCATTAAGCATGGCTGTGTCTGGATCCCTTGTTCTAGGGGGTTGGGAGGTATGGTAGGTCTGTAGCAGACACCTTTACATAAAGCTGTGTATGCTATAGGCTGTACCTGCTGCTGAAGCCTACAACACAAAGGGGGGATTGTGAACACTTTAGTGGATAGCAAGCTGTACGTTTAACTGTGTTAGCTGTGTCAGGTCTGTCATTATGGCATAGCCAGGGCAAGGGTAGTCTGTACAATGCAATTGGGCCATGTGCTTAAGGTATGTCTGTTATGCAACATTGCAACTAACAGAGTAGTAGGCGACATATACTTAGGCTATATGGATATGTATATTGTGTCTCTGCCTGCAGGCCTTTGTCTTGCAAAACTAGGTAGCAGTTAATTAAGTAGCAGTAACCTGTGGGGAGTAAGACTGCATCACAACACTGGATTCGAGCCTAGGAGAGTGTGTGGCAAAATGTACAGACTGAGCTACTGAGACACTGCAAAAGCATTTGTATTTGCAGGATATATGCACATATACAGGCTGTGAGAAACATTTCTACATCCATGAGTATGTACATGGCTTTATATGGTTGTATTTCTGCACCAGGGTCCCAGTTGTACATGTACTTTGCCATTGTTACCTTAGCAGGTGTCTTTCCACAAGTTGCTGATCAAAGGGCAAATATACCTGCTATCACAGGCCTCACTTATATCCATTAGTATGTCTTCATTTTTATTTATTATTGCACCAGCACCCAGGGTACACTCCCAGTTTTCACATTAGTTTTTCATTTCAGTTACATGTGTAATGTCTGTAAGTAGCAAGCAGTATGTTTTGCTAGAAACACCTGTTTATCCTAAAGTCTGTGTACTATGAATGGTTAATGCAGTGTGCTGTAGTTCAGAGGGGCTTAGTTTTGGCACTTGGCAGAGGTGTTTATTTTCTACATGTAACTTACAATGTAATAGACACATATAGACATTAAAGCACTTTAAAGCTCATTTAAGCTGAGCTAAGCGAAGCAGTGTCGTGCACCGCTCCATACTGCTATGAGCAAATCCACTCAAATCAGCGCTAAAAATATAAAGAAAAGAATGGGGTGATAGGAAAGTGGTGAAATAGGGGCAAGCAGGGGGAAAAACAATGTGAAAGGCAGTTAGGGATGTGCAAGATGGGCATAGGAAAGAACCATAGCTATTCATTTCTTTTACAGCAACAGCTGTGGATTTTGACAGGTTTTGTATATGAATTTGGACTCTCAAACCCCAGAGACAGGGGTGAGGACAACATAAGTGTGTTGTCCAGCCAATTGTACTAAATTAGTTGTGTCCAGTGGACACGTGTGCGAAATGGAGAGCTATGTATGGGACGATATTTTGTTATGGGACAGGTGCTCATTTTTTTTAAGGAGATAGTGGAATGTTGGGGAAGGGGCATAGGTACATGTGGAGAGGTAAGTTGGGTAGGGGAGGATGCAATAGCAGACAGACAAGACAGACAAGACAGCAGATAGGGGTGGTGTGTGACACATGAGAGGGATAAACACCTTGGATGGGGAGGGTGTTGTTGAGTCAGAGTTGCATGTGCCTCCAGATAGAGCAATGTGACTGACATCCACACCCATGGGCAGTCAACATTGGTCCTTCACTGCCCCAAAGGTGACTGTGCTGGAGTCTGGGTGCCAGGGCCAGCCTCCCCTACCAGGTTGGCCAATGTGCCCTCAGTCTGGCATAGGCAATGTTCATAGGTCCAATGAAGAATCCTATGCACCATGACTGGCAGTTTCTGTTGAGTGACTGCAGCCCCTCTGCTACTGCTCCCAGGGGGAGGCCGGGCCCCATCCCCCTGAGGCGGTTCCATCTGATGCCACAGGTGGTGCAGGAGCAGTGGAGGGGCACCACCGACCTGGGTCCCAGATGTGTAAAGACCTGGTGCCACAGCCAGTTGAGGTAAGGTAGGTGAATCACCAGGAATGGGCCTATCCTGACGTGCTGTGGTGATGGAGGTATAGCAATAAGTATAGGTTAGTTATGAACAAAACATAGTAATAACAGCATGCCAGACCAGTGGAAATAACCCATTACATATCAATGCATATTATGTGAGACAAAACAATACATGACAGAACAATCAGTATGTTAACAACATGCCAGTAACAGTTACATCATAAGGTCAACAAAATAGGTAATTCAACAAGATATGTTAATATGCAAGCATTATAATACATAATAATAATAATAGACATGCCCCAAAATACATGTAATTCAACAACATATGTGAATATTAAACCATAACTGATGGATAACAATAACAAATAAATGAAGATAAGGGGTAGGAAGAGAGAGAAAAACAGTCCATTAGTACCATTATAGGCTATTTATTTGACAGCAGTACTACTATCTACTCTATGAGTCTGTCATTTCTTTATGTGTACAAGTCCCCTATAGCTGCTGTAGCACATACATATCTCTGCAGTTATTCACATGGGGCAGTATGGGCCAAGCAGTAACAACTATGGGTACACAAATAGACAGAGCACTGGCACGTCATGTGGACCTATATAACTACCAAGATGCACTGTGGGTTGAAGTAGTGATACTTTGCAATTTAGGTAATCATTTTGATGGTAATCCTGTGACAGACGGATTATGCACTACTAATTGCATTATGTGACAGCATGACACTTGAGTGACATGTATGTGTACCGTACAGAAACTAAAAGAAACTATCATGCCTTGCTTGGCAGGCATAGTGATAGAATCCAATAGCAGTGACTGCAGTGGACATCTGCATGGAATGTATGAATTGGCTGCAGCAACTTTGAACAGACACTCCAGGCATACAGACATACCAAGATTACACATGTTATTTATTCAATTTTATTTTATTATTATTAAATGTATTTCCTTTATGTTATGCTGTGCTTTCACATTCTTGCTAATGATTTTAACAGTCTGTGACATCTAAACACACAATTATTTACTCATAATATGGACTACCTCACCCATTTACCTGTAGTTCCTGTGGAGAGAGAGAGTCTGTAAAAATTATGTGACTAATACTGTAATATTTAGTGTTATATAACACTGGATTCAAACCCTGGTCTGTGTGTGGCAAAATGCACTACAGACAGAGCATTTAACAAAATGAGCTACTGAGTCACTGCTGACTACTACTTGACTGATATTTGCCTAGAGCTCACCTGGAACCAATATATGACCTGGTAGTAGTACTACAGTTGTATACTAGACTGCAGTGACAGTAGAAGAGTAGAACATACAAGCATGAAATACAAGCTTGACAGAGATAGTAGGCAATCTATAAATTAGTATATAGAATGCAGGTGTACACAATATATTGTTATTGGTTTGAAATATGTTTGAAGTCAACAAACAATATCAGATCATGGAGTGGGCTACCTCACCCATATACCTTGCTTACCTGCTGTTTGTGGATGACAGAGCATTATGTGAACAATATTGGCCTAGAAACAGCCTTGAACTGTACTGTATGTGTTAAATAAGACATTTGGCTGCCATTATATTTGCATTCTATAGCTATTACAGTGTTATACTTGACTGCAGCACCTTTCCTTACAGCCTGAATGCATACAGTTGTACTGAAATGGTTAAATCAAGACAATCCTGATGTACACAATTTACTTTGGTGTTATTGGTATTGGTTCATGTGTTATTGCAGAACAGCTAGCATTATTAATCTCTTGACAAACCGCTATAATTCCACACTTATTGCACTACAGACTTTATTGTATATACTTTAATGCAATTTCTGGTAATGTTTTGACTTTTTATTGGACAACAGTTGCCATTATTCAGGTCTTGCAATACGGGTCTATTCAATTGTTATTGCACTACAGACTTTATTGTATATACTATAATGCAGATAATGATATTGTTTCATGTTTTTATTGCACTACAGTTGCCATTATTCATTTATTGCACTACAGCTCTAAGTCCACATTTATTACAATACAAACTTTACTGTACATACTTTATTGCAGGTAATGCTTTATTCTTTCTTTCTTATTTCACTACAGTTAGCATAATACATCCATGTTCACCACACTCACGGTGCAAAATGGCCAAGCACCCGGCATGCACCTCAATGTTGCGAGCCCTCTCCTCTGCAGCTGTTGGGAGAGAAGTACACCATTATGCATAACAGTTTAGCAGACATTCAGATTAGATGTTGGCGAAACAGAGGTAAAAGTACTTACATACATGTGGGACATTCCTTGCTTGAAATTATTGGACCCAGGTGTCCAAGAGATCCCCCTTTCATCTTTTCAAGTTATTATGGTGGTGATGACACTGCTCACCTGTGTGGGGGATACCAGTTGCACTGGTGAGTTCCCTTGCTAGCTGGTCCTAGGCCTCTGCCTTGCACTCTGAGCCTTGTAATCTCCCTGGAGAAGCCAGTCTTCATGTTTTTTTACTAGACGTCTAACCATGACACTGGACTTCAGAATGCCCTAACTCTGTGCCTGAAGCATCAACCCTCACCAACGCCTGCCATATTATCCTTCAGAGATAGAACTCCAATGGATTATGGTGTATTCCTACCTATTGGGCTTAATATAGCCTGTTTTTCTACCCTCAAATGCCATTGGGCAACATTTAAAAATGCGGAGTGCCACTAAGCAGTGTGCAAACCAGTGCAGCTGAGCTGAGCAGTGCGAAAACTTGAAGACCCATATGCTTAGTAGTGCACAAACCAGCCAAGGAGAATTGAGCAGTGCATAAACATTTTCAGCTGTTATTGTGTTTATGTGGTGCTTAGCAGGTCTTAGCAGAGATTAGTGGAGCGCAGTGGGCAAGAATTTAAAAATAATTAGTATAATCTGTATTTCAAAAATACTTATTTTTCCTTGTATTCAAACCCTGCACCTGCTGCTCATAAGGCCATACCTCTACCCATTTAGCTATGAGAATATGTGGAATTCTGCTATACCTTTACATATACCTCTCAGCTACATATAAGCACTGCTGAGAACTGTACCAGTCTGCGTAAACATGCTCAGCTATGCTTACACATGACCTTTAAATAAACAATCAATTGCATCCGGTTTCTATTTTTAGATGTCTGGCTGGTGTCTCAGCACTGCTTAGTGTTGCTGAGCTCTGCACTGCATCGCCAAGCATCCTTTTTAAAAAAAAATAAATAAAAAAATAAAACTTAAAACAAAAAATATACATTGACATAATACAATTGGACAGTGCAGGGAGTGTCTTACTCCTCTGCAGACACAGTTGGCACTATAGTCCCTGCACTGTATGGAATTAGAGCGGTTTGTCAAGAAATGAATAGTGACAGCTGTTCTGCAATAACACATGAACCAATACCAATAACACCAAAGTAAATTGTGTACATCAGGATTGTCTTGATTTAACCATTTCAGTACAACTGTATGCATTCAGGCTGTAAGGAAAGGTGCTAAACTGATTCAATAACCATGTTCCATGGCTCTCCCTCAGCATGATTAATATGCATGGCATGCTGCTGAGGGGGAATCAGGTGCCCAGACATGGTAACATTCTGTGTAGGCTCTACACTGTGCATACATGGATTTCATTAAATTATGGGGTTTTCCTTTTTCCTGGAGTATTGTACACATGTGCAAGGAAAGAAAAGAAAAAAAAAAAAAATATATATATATATATATATACATACATATATATATATATATATATATATATATATATTATATATATATATATACATGATTGACATAAAAATGAGTTAATATTGTTTGATGTTCATTGCTCTTTTGTTTGTGGATCAAAACTGCCAGATTAAAATTAATAAAATAATCAAGTACAGTAGTCATGCTAAAACACCAATATACAAATCCATGTATAGTAAACAATCAGAAGCCAAAACATAATCCTTTTTATAATATTGCTACCCTTAATTTTAACAGTGGGGCAATGGATATGTTTTTTTTTTATTCCTGGGGGATTAGTAGCATTTAATCTTATCTGCCAATGTAGTTATGTATACTCTAATCAGGTTTTCTAATTTCCACTCCTAAAGTCATCTGCAATAATGTCCAACATGACAAATTTAAAACCCACAAATTGTGGACAGGTGGTGAAATGTTTAAACAAATTGTTATTAATATTATGACCTCTTATATCGTACTTGTATTCATAAATCCTTTTGTTTAATTTCCCCACCATGTTGCTAATGTAAAATGCTTGACAAATGGAGCACTTGTCAATATATACTACCCTACTGGATGTGCATGTTCCATACTTTAGATGAACATATGTTCTTTCAGTTTAATCCAGACATAACTTATTACCCAAAGGCTGTCAGAATAATAATTACACCTTCTGCATTTAGTCATTCCCATAGTGGTGTTGAGGAAAGTATTGTAATTGGTGTTTCTTTCAGAATGTACGTTTATTGTGCCAAATAATCAATTAATATATGTAAATTAGGATTGTTGTATAAGCATGTTTAGAATTTATGAAGAATTGCTCTGATGAAGTCTTGACTGGTAGAGGAAAATGCTGTGTTTTTTATGTGAGGCATTCAACTCACTTTGCTGTGCTAATATGGACTTTAATAAAATATTTAAGTGGACTTCCCTTTTCCTTGATCTGTCCCAGCACTCTTGTTTGTGCTTTATTGGTTTTGGAAGTGTGGGCAGCTACATTTTCTCTGGTCTCTAAATACTACATTATTGTCATATAAGTCGTACCTATTTATATCCAATTTGTTCTCACATTATATCTAATTTAGTACAATTATTTAAGCTGTAGATGTTTTTGTATTATTTTTGAAGATTGTAAAATTATTGTTTATAAAGTTCTTTTGTAATATTTTGAGCTTTTCTTCAGATGCCTCCCCTGAAAATGGGGATGCAGCTAATCTGACTTTCCTGATAATCAGATGTCAGTCAATCAATTAACCAATCACTTAATAAATAAATAAATCTGCTGATCATTTGACTCCTGAACAATGCTTGCTTTAACTTTTATCTTTAGTGACCTTTTTCTACTGCCCATAGTATGGCTACAAGTGCTATTTAAAATTTTACGCACTTTTTCTGTCCTGGATAGCCTATTAGTCCCGTGAGAAATATATCTTTTTCTATTTGGGAAGTCTGCCTTTGCCCTCAGCCTTCCAGTGAAGCAAGTCAGTTCAAATTATAAGCAACATAATTTAAAACAATCGTCTTTCGGCTTTTCCCAGTTAGGGGTCACCACAGTGGATCACCTGTCCACTCATGATTGGCAGTGGAGTTTTACAGTGTCTAGTTGCCAGCCCGGCACCCAACCTTCTATGGAAGGCACACACATGCACGCACTTATGCCTAGGGGCAATTTAGAATATCCAGTTCACCTATAGCATGCCTTTGGCATGAAACTGGAGCACCCAGAGGAAACCCACACAACCACAGGGAGGACATACAGACTCTGCACAATAGGCACCCCAGCAGAGGATTGAACTAGAGAACCTCTTGCTGTGAGGTGGCAACGCTAACCACTGCACCACCGCAGCCACCCAACATAATTTAAAACAATCATGAGCAAAAAAAAAATCAAAGCCAATATTTCCATGTTATGTATAGGACACATCTCTACTACAAAATGTTGCAATTCAGCTGTGCAAATTTCCTTTTTAGATGACAAAGAAGCTGCCTAATTTCATGATGATACATTTTTTTAAATAATAAAAAAAAGCCCTCAAACTGATTTTATAATGGTGTAAAGCAATTTAAGAGAACAAAAGGGTGCTGGTCTTTCTGCTAATTGAATATTTTTATTGTATTTGTTCTATAATACAGATTGCCGGTTTTTAATATAGCCATCTTGATTCATGGAAGCTTTCTGAAGAGGTAAAATAATAAACCCTTCCATTCTGTATGTTAGCAAATGTCCACTAGAGAGAGCTATAATAAAGCTTTTCCATATATGCAAAGCTGTAGTGAAGAAGATATTGAAGGAAAGCTCAATACAGATGAAGATAAATTGGTTTATCAAAGGCATTTCAAGTAGTGTAGCATTATAATCACATGTTGTCAGGACAGTGTTATTTCTAATTCTTCAAACCATGATTGCTATTCTACATATGAAAACACATGAAAATGCAGGTGGTTTTACATAGTGCAGGTACTTCAAATATCTGTAGTTTGCTTGCATATCTGTGTTTAACACATGGTGCAGTAGAATGGAAGCCTACTGATAGCACATTCATAATTTTGTTTTATATTTTCTTTATTTGTGATGTGAAAATAGAATTGTCAAACAGTCTTTCCCCAGTAAACAGGGAAATTAGAAATATTTTATCTATCTAACTGTCTATCTATCTATCTATCTATCTATCTATCTATCTATCTATCTATCTATCTATCTATCTACCTATTCATTTATTTACATTTGATTACCGGGTAGTGTCCGACTGGGCAAGTAGCTCATTTTCAACCGAGACCCGGGGAGAAAAGTCCCAGAGAAGTAACACAGTTAAACATTAAGTACATTAAACACAAAAGTGTGAGAGAGAACTATATAAACAGCAACAGGTTGTAGTAGTTACATATGGTACATCATTAAGAATCAGCATTAATAAACAAATCATCATTACATCAGAAAATTCAGGACAAAGTTTAAAAGTTGTTTTTTTATGTATTTATATATACGTATAAAAGGCTAAATGAAAAAAAAAGAAAAAGAAGAATGAATGGAAAGGAGGAAGTGTCATAGCCAAGGACGACACGAGGCTAAGTGAGAGAAACAGAAAATTGGTAAAGGAGGGTAAGAATAGGTTAGTCTGGGGGTGAACAGGAGCATATTCAATGGTTTGAGAAGTATTTTTTTAGGGCCAGTTTGAAGTTATGAGTATTAGTGATGGATAGAATATGTTGAGGAAGAGAATTCCAGTATTTAGCAATTTTGTGACAATATAAGGAGTTTCCTTGTGAGTTATAAGTTTTGATAACTTTAAGCAACACTTTATCAGCTGATCTAAGAGACTTAAGGTTAGTATAGGGTTGAACAAGGTCAGACAGAGATGGGCAGTTGTCAGGTTTAAACATGACTATATGGGCAATACAATGATGTGATCTTTGAGGTTGGTTTGCGGTGAATTTGGCTATGTTATTATAGCAGGATTTGAGGTTATTCAATTCTGTTTTGCGAAGGTTGGTGAATATATATATATATATATATATATATATATATATATATATATATATATATATATATAAATAAATACACACACACACACACACACATATATATATATATATATATATATATATATATATAAATATATATATGTATACATATACACACAAATGAAAGTAGGTTTCTTCAATTAATTTAACACTTAATTTCCATTTCACTGCTTGTGCAGACCTGAGAAAATATGCAGCTTCTGTAACTGGATTAGAACCCACAGTAATCTTATAGTATCACTTTTAAATAAATAAGCAAACCGCACATTTAATGATACTGCTTTGCAATAAACTTAAAAGCACTTGTTTTTCACTGGTAAAAATAAGTTATATGACAGTGTGTTAACATGTTTTACAGTGCCATTGACAACAATCAAACAAGTAAATCACTAAATAAATAAGTGCCAATTTTTTCTATTTAAGAGTTCAAAAACTATTTTAATGAAAATGTATAATTGTGACTGAGTACATTTCTCTAATGAATATCTATATACCGCTCTAATGAAAATATATTTATTGCCTGCCAAGTATGGAAAATTACATTCGTGCATATGTTCTACTCATTGAAAATATCATGTCTCGGGTTCTTTAAAACATGGAAAATGACACATTATGTCACTGGTATGATTATGCTGGCACAAAGTCCACGCATAAGAATTTTGGCTTGTTAGACAATTGAATGTACTAAGAGAATAAGATAATATCTGTAAGACTTTACTTAAATATCAATGAAAAATAAGATAAGAAGTGGACAAAAATACTTCACTATTTAAAGCTAGCTTGTCTAACCTGTGGACCACAATCAGGCCTGCCAGAGGCTTTCTTCTTATATGCAAATGTCGTAATCACTGAGATATGTAGTGCTCCAAGTGCCTGTTACTGGGCTGTTATTACATTCCCACGTTTGTACATGATTTGTATCTTTTGTATCTCTTTTGCATGACCTGATTGACAGGCATGAATTATCATCTTTTGAGTAATGTGTGCATCATCAACCTTGTTGTATGTACTATAACCTGATTACTGTACAAATTAAATAACCTGTCTTTACATTAAAAAATAATATATAGATATAGATATTGTATATAAACACACCATTGAAAATTAAAATGATTGCATCATTATACAAATGCATGTCAGGTGGATGACACTTCCCTTTATCCTCCTGATGTCCATAAATATTTTTATATTTTTGTAAACAATGATATACTTAATACAGTATTATAGCAATAACCAATGATGGTGTGGTATATTGAATATTTACCCATGGTTGGTGTGGTTTAATCATGAGGGCAAAGCCTGAGTGATTAAATAAAGCCAGCCGTGGGTAAATCTTTAATATACCACACTATGGAGTCAGTCATTGCTATTATACAATTACATTATTTAAGAAAAATATTCTTACTTTTAATTAAATAATGGGCCGGATTCACGAAGGCTTGCACGGAGTCTAAGAGTAGTGTAAGACTCCATGCAGCCTTGGCGATCCAGGAACAGCCCAAAGTCCGTGTAAGAGTCAAGCTAAAACGGCTCTTACACGGAGTGGGCGTGGATAAGCTAATCACCTCACTTGCAGCCTAATAGCATGCAAATGAGGCTGATTAGCGATCCAGGAAGCCCAGAACAGCCTGTGTAAGAGCCGTTTTAGCTGCAGAAATGTACTCAGTTGACAACTGAGTACATTTCTGCAAACACGGCAATGGAGCCATGTCAGCTCCAAATAAAGAGTGCAAATGTGACAGGCAGCATGCCAATGGCCAAATATGTGGCCATTGGCAAGGTAACCTGATGCAAATATATTAAAAATATAATTTATTTTTATTGCCGATGTTTAAACCCAGCGCAGCCCCGCGCAAACGGGCTGCGCTGTATAAAACATAAAAACGAAGGTTATAAACCCACAAATGTGGATTTTATGCAATACATGGAATGTCAATGCAGGGACCAGCAGAGCAAAACCAACATGGCCACCGTGTAGTGGTTGCTAAGGGGGGAAGCTGAGTCTAAGAGATGTAACTAAGCATTAGTAGGCAATCTGATGCAAATGAGTGTAAGAATACTGAATTCCACTGTCACATAGCAAATGAGCACATTCTGAGTAGTGTAAGAGTTACATAATGGGGAGGAACAGAGTAGGAGATAGGTGACATCACAGGGGGGAATGTTAGAAAGAAATGCAGTTCATTGGAGGTTAGAGTTACATTACAGATGTCAGACAGATATCAAGGAAAGAGGTGTGCCACTAAGTAAACATGAGAAAGTCAAGAAATGGAATGTGTACACTGTTGCCTACACCAAAGTTTCTTGCTGGACGTGTATGCACCGGTGCCGCACCATGAAGCGCGAGTAAGGCAGTGTGCGCGCGTGTAAGGCAGACTGAGCATGTGGGAGTGTGTTGGGAGATGTTTAACACCGTTTGCGTGGGCGTGCACGCGTTTAAAACCGAATAAGCAGGTTCTGAACTGTGTAAGTATGTGAGGGTGCGTGTAAGCCACTGTGAGCGTGTTTCTGCTGGTTTGCACACGGCTCCACCCTGAGGAAACAGAAAGGAAAAAGGAAGCAACAGATGTAGTAGGAAGTTAGCAGGGAATACTGCTGGAGCTAGCAGGTGAAAACAATTAGATGCAGGCAGAATACTAGCCAAGCCCAGCACTTAAAACTCTGCAAACAGCAGTGCAGAATGTTTCTCTCAAGAGACATTGCAAGACAGGAGTTAAGTTATCAGAAGTGAAAACTGAAAAAGCTGAACGCAGAGCAGAAATGTTAGGGGCTGCCATAGCTGTCATAATGAGACATAGGCAACTTGCTGAGGGTGGTGACAATGCAGATGGTGCCAGACAACCCGCAGTGAGGAGACGGAGAAGAGTGTACAGGCCCAGGGTCACCTACCACGGGTTACATGAGCTGGAGATAGTAGAGTGCTATAGAGTGGACAGAGATCTCCTGCAGCAAATAGTGGAGCTGTGCAGGCCACGCCTCACACACAGAACCAACAGAGGGGAACCCATCCCAGTGGAAACTAAGGTATGTGTTGGCCTAAGAATACTAGCAACAGGTACCTTCCAGAGACCAACTGGTGATATGATGGGGATATCACAGGCATCAGCTTCCAGGGTACTGCACCAGTTCCTGGATGCCATGTCAGCACATGTCGGTGATCATGTATATTTCCCCAATGCCCGTGAAGTATTGGCCAGCAATATGCGTCTCTTCCAGCAAATAGCGGAATACCCTGAGGTAGTGGGTGCAATAGACTGCATGCACATACGCATCAAAGCACCAGCCGGTGAGCGGGGTAGGGCATACATCAGCCGCAAGGGCTTCCCCTCCATCAACTGCCAGGTCGTGTGTGATGCCCAGGGCATAATAATGAATGTGTGTGCTGGCTGTCCTGGGAGCTACCATGATTCCCACATCTGGCATTTGACGCAGCTGTACCAGACATTTGCCAATGGGGACATCCCGCATGGACACCTAGTGGGGGATGCAGGTTATGCACTGGAGCCGTGGCTGATGACACCCATCAGAAATGCACACACACCTGAACAGGAACGCCATAATGAGGCACACGCACAAACACGTAATGTAATAGAGCGTGTGTTTGGGCTGCTCAAGTCACGGTTCCGGTGTCTGGACACATCTGGTGGAGCCTTGCAGTACACACCAACTACATGTACCCAAATTGTCATGGTATGTGCTATGCTACATAATATGATCTTGGAAAAACAGCTGCAGCAGGACCAGCATAGGGCTGGGCCAAACAGCCCCCCACCATTGCCAAGGCCATCACAGGCAGAGCGTGACTCGGAGGAGGAACAACCTGAGCCTGCCCCAGTAGGCAGAAGGAGGCGTGCCCAGTATGCCCTGGCCTTGGCAAAGAGGCAACGCATAGCACATACATTGGCTCAGTAGAAACCTTGGGAATGATACCCCTCTCTGACTCACTCATATAGTAACAGGGATGCCTAATGTGACACAACCTGCTCTCAAACATGTACAGGGAAGTGTAATATGCGCATCCGACAGAGGCAGCTCTGCAGCACCACCTGAGGCATGAATGCTATGTGTTAAGTAATGTAACACCAAGTACTATATGCACACCTGAGGACCCTGACTAACATCCCACCCTCACCAAGCATCATGCCACAACATGACAATGAGATGATCAAGTGCAACAATTGACTGAAGTATCGCAGTTAGTAAAGGGGACCCAATGTGTGCCAGTCTGGGATGACATGCTGAGCATGACATGATGCACCACCTGCTAGGACTGGCGTGCACCTATCAGTGCAGGCCGTATGGATACTGGCAAAGGCTGTTGTCACCCACAGTGTGCCCTGAATAGGTAAGGCTCAAAACACAAACCTATCTCCATAGGTACCAGAAGGGATAAGAATAAGATAAGGGATAAGTTGAAACAGCAAGATGCATGCAGTCTAAACTCACCCAGTATGGAGAATGTTGATAACTGTGCTGTAACAGAAAACTGAGGCAAGGCTCACAACAGCACCCTAACACTACCAGGTTACACCTCATACTGTGCTGTACAGCCTCAAAACTTGGAACAAGCTACAAAAGGGGGGTGACTAGCAAGAATTGTCAAGGATAACCACACCCCTATGTCGGTACCACAACAAAAGCAGCATGGACTAGCCATGCTCAAGTAACAGTGGCTAAAACTGCCCCCCAGTTTATAGCCTGCTACAGACTACTGTCCCAACACCAGGAACTGCATCCGGCCTATGCTGGAATACATGAATATATCAAGTCCTCCAAACCACATTATATTGGGTGACTGCAAATACCCAGACATAGACTGGGAGCATTATACTAGCTCCAACAGTGTAGGACAAAAGTTCATAGAATCCACAAACCAAAAGGCCCAGGAACAACATACCACTCCCACAAGAAGGGTAAGCATACTGGATGTGATAATCAGCAACATGGGTACTGGATGTCAAGATGAGAAGTGTATTGCTCACTGGTAAAACCAGACCATAGAGTAATCACACTGGATATACAAATCCTGACCACAGTCCCTGGCCGGAAAACCACAGTGGAAAACACGTGCTAAGCAATATTTGCACTCCTCCAAACTGATGTGGAATCCATTAAAGGTCCTGTGCAGGTGCAAAATATGGGCCACACCTCAGAACCTGTAATACAGCCATTCCATGAACACTGCCAGGAATGCTTGGATTATGCAGTCCTAAATTAAAACAAGACACAGTGCCTAAATCTGGCATGGTGGACACCAGCCATAACCAAAACATGCAAGAGAATGAGGAAGCTACTACATGATAGAGCAAACATGAACAATGAAGTAATCACTGATCAGTAGTATGGCAATAAAATCTGTCCACACATGCAATCCACTAAGGCCAGCCACAACAAGTGGAATCTGTGAATCCTGAGGCAATGTTACACCTGCCCCAAGTACACAGACAACCCCTAACTCCACCCAAGAAATACAAATATATGTGAGAGATGCAACCATCCATCCAAACTGGAGGCTGAGCTCCCTCATCTCAGTACTCCCAAAACAAGTCAGTAGGAGAAGTTAACCACACACACCACAAACACAGTCCCACATAGACCTATCACAACTGCAAACCAAACACATAAACACAGAAAAACATTCCCGGAGGCAGAAATTACAAACACAGCACACCAACAGAGGCCTCTAAAGCAGACACCCAATCAAACAGCCTCCAAACATAGCACATGCAACACATAGCACACAAAGCTGGTGTGCCAAACAGTCACAGGCCAGAAGGAGAAACAACATGCCTCATACAGTCGTAATAGGTGACTCCATAGTCAGACACACTGCTGTCCCGCACACCAGACTGAACAAGGGAAAGGGTACAGTAAGCTGCCTGTAGGCTGCCACAATATGCCACATAACAGAAATATGTAGGTCACTCCAAAGCAAGTAGAAATATGATGCAGTCATAGTCCATGCTGGTGTGAATGACCTGAGATGTACCGCCCTAGACTACATGTAAAGAGACATAGATGAGCTATCTGATTATGTAGTCCAGGCCAGTATGACACTCACTGTTTGCAGCATCCTACCCTTACCAAGAATAATGCCACAGTACAAACACGGAATGATCAGTCATAGCAAGTGGCACACTTACTGGTGTCATTCCAAGGGGATCCAATGTCTGTCTGCTTGGGATGTCATGCTTGATAAGCCACGCAGCTGTCCTTGGGATGGCCTGCACCTGTTACCCCTGGGCGTCTGAATATTGGATAAGGCCTTTGCCACCTCCATAGAGCCTTTTGTAGGCAAGGCTGAAAAGACTGACCCACCACCCTAGAAAACATAAGTGGGAAGAAACATAAGGGAAATGCTGACCAATGACAGATGTGTACACCCCAATATGCATGCTCCCAAGGCCATCCCCAGAATGGAGAACATCGATGTCTGTGCAGTGACAGAAACCTGCTGCAAGCCTCCTGACAGCACACCAGCACTACCAGGTTATACCAAGTATCATGTGTCATGGCCCCAAAACCTGGAACAAAACATAAAAAGAGGGTGAGTATCCATAGTCAGCACAGACACCCATATGTCCAGGTAACTGACAATGCACAAGGCAGTGGAGTTCACCCATGTGCAACTAACTGTAGGCAAGACTGCTGTGCAGTCTGTAGCATGCTACAGACCGCACTCTCACACACAATAACCCCACCCAGCCATCCTAAAGACACTGGACAGTACGAATGTCCCACCAAATACCAAACAAGGTACCACAAATTACCACATAGGTGGTAAACCATTATGTATGGAAGGAGTAACCAGGGACCTAGGGACACAAGTGGACAGTAACCTGTTATGTGACACCCACATTGCCAATGTGGCTAGGAAGGCTGTCTACATTTGACACCGTATCAGGAAAGGAGTCACATCTACGGCAACAGAGGTCATTGTGCCCCTATACTTTTCTCTAATCACACCCATAATCTAGTACAATGCCTCATATGGGATGTACCTTACCTGACACCTGCAGCAGTTAGAAAGACCTCAAAGGTACCTCACCAAGAGGATAAAGGGTCTCAAATATATGTCATATGCCGCCTGGCTGTAGACACCCCAGCTGAATCCATTCACATACTGCCCACACAGAGGCATTGCGTGCCTGTTGTAGGAGGCCATGCCCAACACAGGAGTAATGGACATGCTCCACCTCAGAAAACACAAATCCATTGGAGCTGTGAGAGTGAGAGATGTCAACCTCAACAAATAATGAAATGGGATGTGCTGGTGGGACAGATACATAATCCAGAGGCTCCCCACACCCTGGACCAGAATCCCACTCCATGTTAGGCAGAGCCCCTCACTGATACTCTTCAACAGGAATCTTGCCAAGTGGATGGATGATTGTAGAGTTACACTGGGGGTCTTCACTGTGTCATGTCCAGACAGAGGCACAGCAAAGCAAATCATAAATGGCCATAATATTCACATAGCAAGGGGTGTCAAAAGCCACACACACTCTGGCTAGGCTAACAAATGCCCAGGGTGGATAGCCTAGTAAGAACCTATGAACCTATGTAGATACAAATTGTACAGGACACTAAGGATAATCCCAAGGCTTTCACAACTGATGGTAGGAACCATGTTGGGAATTCACAGATATGCCCTGAATCACACAAATATCACAAACACACACACATATTGCCAACATACATCCTGATAGGTGCAGTGCAAACCCCCCCCCGAATGCAGAATATCTATCCCAGCAGACTGCTGCCCCCTGACATTGCAGATGCTGAGGTAACAGCCAACATCTACAAAGCAAAACACACAGCAGCAATGGTATGAGATGGTGTCCTGGGCTTAGTGCAACATGGACTCCAAGATGAATGGAATGCCAAACCACACTACTGCTCAATGTCAGCCTTACCACAGAATATGTACCCAAAGAGCAGTGTACAACAACAGTGGTCCTTCTCAACAAAGGTGTTGCCTGAATGGATACTGAACACTACTACCCCAGAATCCTGAGAAGCTCGGTTTGCACAGCTATGGAAAGGATCAGCATGTACCACAGACATAAAGATGTTGGGGACCTACTGACACCGGACCCAACCCAGTGTGGCCTTCTCAAGTGCAGATCCTGCCCCTAACCATGTTTGACTCAATTGAAACAGTCATTTAGGTCATTGATGAGGGCAATGTGCTCCACACAGTGTATCTGGACCTTGCAAAGGCTTCTATACAATACCCCACATGTTCAGTATAGATAGGCTCACCAGCGTAAATATAAACCCACATGTCAGTAGAGGGGTTGCAAACCAGACCAAGGACAGAACAGACATGGTCAGACATGCTGCAGCCATGTCAGACTACAAACCAGATATAACTGGCATCCCACAAGGCTTTGTCCTGGGATCTCCCTCATCTGGTATATATGTCCCATAGGTACAGGCAAACATGGAAGGACTGTGTCGAACATGTTTGCAGAGGACTACAAACTGTTCACCACATATGATCCACCAGCTGACACAAGCATCCCACAAAGGGCCACATAGAAACAGACAACTGGTGCCATAGCCATGTCAGCAAGCTAAGTGCAGAAAGTGTATAGTCAACCCCGTGGATATACAGTAAGTGCCCACCAATTACCACATAGGTGTTAACCCATTATGTAGTTAACATGTAATGAGAGACCTGGGGACACAAGGTGATAGATATCCTGCATTGGACAAACATGTGCTGTAGTGTTTACAGAAACATACCATATACCCACCTAATCATGAAGGCTGTCAGATCTAGATAAGGGGAGGTCACTGTGGCTCTGCAGCCATCCTTCATCAGCGGTACAATTGACTACAACAGCCCCTGTGGGATGTACCTCAGCAGACACCTCCATCAACCGTAAAGTCCCCAACAGTACCTCATCAGGAGTATCAAACAGCTTGCACAGATGCCATGTGTTGCCTGTGTTGCAGGCATCAATAAACATGCTGCACCTTGTACAATCCGAATGGCAGTGAGCTATGCACATGAGAGACCTGAACCCCAGCACTGACTTACATAGGACAAGCTGTACTGCGTGATCCATAACACAGAAGCCACTCCCACCCATGAGTGAACCCCCAGCACAGGCTACCCATAGAGTCACTTATCAATCTTCCTCAATAGGAATCCTGATGAGTGGACGGGAGATGGTAGATTTATCCTGGGTATCACTGTCATGTCACAGGTAGACAGAGGCACAGTATACTAACCATGAGATATGTCATGGCAAACACCTCTTACAATGTGTGTTGAAGGACAAACACACTCTCCAACTAGCATTAGACATGGACTAGGGCACATCGCTAGTGTTTGCAATTGTACACCTATGTTGTGGAATACACTACCAATGTTGGACAAGCCTGGTTTAAGTAGTTCATATCTGAACAGAATGCAACATGGTCAGATGTACACAACTGGCCCCTAACCAGGCTGTTGTGCCCACTATCAAAATGTAAAGCAGTGATAGCAGTAAAGCCCAGGATACTGTCCACCACAGTCAAAGTACTACCAGTACACTATACAGTACTACAGTGTTAGGTCAGTGTGAAAGGATGTTGACAACTGTATGCAAAGTATCCCATGCAAACACTGCAGGCACAGTATAATCCTGTTGTGTTCACACACAAAGCAGTTGTACAGTAACTACACAACATGACACACAACACACAACCATAAACGGGTGATAGTTGTTGAAGTTCACACTCATCCACAAATGTGGTGGGCTGCAGAGTCCAACATATGGAATGCTCACACTGGGCATGCTCACACACTTTGACAACATGCCATGGGAAGGCTGAACTGGGCATGCTCACACACTTAGGCCAAATCTCGGTTTAGCAGTTGGACACACATATCTGGTATTGTTATGTGTTATTCCAGGAACCAACCACATTACAGCAGTCTGCCAGTGCACACATTTAAATGACTACAGAGACATACGTGATATAGTGGATCCCTCCCATATGCAAACATCTTCCACAGATGCACAAGCTGTTCATACAAACAGGGAATGCTATGGCAATAAAGATATGCAAACAGTCTATCAGCAACAAATAATGTGCATTTGACAATTAAACATATGGGTGTAGAGGTCAACACTAGGCTGTTTGCCCTAGGGAATGACAGCTTAGCCATAGTGTGCTTGGTGTCTGCATCCCCACAGGATGCACATTCCCCTGTCTAAACACAGATGATGTCAGCACCCTATAAGTACAGCAGGAGAAAAGAAACTTCCTAGTAATCCGAATAGCGCGCTCTGCTAATGCGTCCGTCTCAAGTGTCATAACATAGTTAGGTAGGGGTTTCAAATCCTGCAAATGCTCAGTGTGTTAGTAGGGTTGGTGTGTGTGTAAGTCTGTGGGAGAGAAATGTCCCTTTTGGCAACTAGGAAAAGACACTACAGGATGCACATTCCCTTTCTAAACACTGATGATGTCAGCACCCTATAAGTACAGCAGGAGAAAAGAAACCTCCCAGTAATGCAAATAGCGCGCTCTGCTAATGCGTCCATCTCAAGTGTCATAACATAGTTAGGTAGGGGTTTGAATCCTGTGAATGGCAAGTGTGTCTGAGGGGGGTTTGTGTGTGTGAGGGAAATGTCCCTTTTGGCAAATAGGAAAACACACTACATGATGCACATTCCCTTTCTAAACACCGATGATGTCAGCACCCTATAAGTACAGCAGGAGAAACGAAACCTCCCAGTAATGCGAATAGCGCACTCTGCTAATGTGTCCGTCTCAAGTGTCATAACATAGTTAGGTAGGGGTTTGAATCCTGTGAATGGCAAGTGTGTGCGTTTGTGTGAGGAAAAATGTCCCTTTTGGCAAATAGGAAAACACACTACAGGATGCACATTCCCTTTCTAAACACCGATGATGTCAGCACCCTATAAGTACAGCAGGAGAAAAGAAACCTCCCAGTAATGCGAATAGCGCTGCATCGTCCATCTCAAGTGTCATGACATAGTTAGGTAGGTGATTGAATCCTGTGAATGGCAAGTGTGTGTGCTTGTTTGTCTGAGGGGGGTTTGCGTGTGTGAGGGAAATGTCCCTTTTGGCAAATAGGAAAAAACACTACAGGATGCACATTCCCTTTCTAAACACCGATGATGTCAGCACCCTATAAGTACAGCAGGAGAAAAGAAACCTCCCCGTAATGCAAATAGCGCGCTCTGCTAATGCATCCATCTCAAGTGTCATAACATAGTTAGGTAGGGGTTTGAATCCTGCGAATGGCAAGTGTGTGTTTGTCTGAGGGGGGTTTGTATAAGTGTGTGTGTTTGTCTGAGGGGGGTTTGTGTGGGTGAGGGAAATGTCCCTTTTGGCAAATAGGAAAACACACTACAGGATGCACATTCCCTTTCTAAACACCGATGATGTCAGCACCCTATAAGTACAGCAGGAGAAAAGAAACCTCCCAATAATGCGAATAGCGCGCTCTGCTAATGCGTCCATCTCAAGTGTCATAACATAGTTAGGTAGGGATAAACCACTAAATGAAGCAAGCACAAATTAAGAAACTAAAAAACAGATCCAATGCAGTAGACAGTGTAAAATGATGATAAAACAGCAGCCACAGGACAAGAAGAATTTATTTAGTGCAAATAGCGCACTCTGCTAATGCGTCCGTCTCAAGTGTCATAACATAGTCAGATAGTTGTTTGAATCCTGCAATTGGCAAGTGTGTGTTTTTGGCTGAGGGGGGTTAGTGTGTGTGAGGACAATGTCCCTTTTGGCAACTAGGTGAACAGACTACAGGATGCCCATTCCCTTTTCTAAACACTGATGATGTCAGCACTCTATAAGTACAGCAGGAGAAGGAAAAACTCCCAGTAATGCGAATAGCGTGCTCCGCTAATGCGTCTGTCTCAAGTGTCATAGCATAGGTAGATAGGGGTTTGAATCCTGTGAATAACAAGTGTGTGTGTCTGTCTGAGGGGGATTAGTGTGTGTGAAGGTAATGTCCATTTTGGCAACTAGGTTAACAGACTACAGGATGCCCATTCCCTTTTCTAAACACTGATGATGTCAGCACTCTATAAGTATAGCAGGAGAAGGGAAAACTCCCAGTAATGCAAATAGCATGCTCTGATAATGTGTCCGTCATAACATAGTCAGATAGGGGTTTGAATCCTGCAATTGGCAAGTGTGTGTTTTTGGCTGAGGGGGGTTAATGTGTGTGAGGGAAATGTCCCTTTTGGCAACTAGGTGAACAGACTACAGGATGCACATTCCCCTTTCTAAACACTGTTCAGCAGACGGCCATGGCTCTGGCACAAGTTGTCTGTTGCTATGATGCCCCTTTGGAAGATGCTTGTGTCAGCTGGAGAGTCGATTATGGTGGCCAGTTTGCAGTCATCTGCATATTTGGACAGCCACAGTCATTCCGTGTTGGCCTGTACCTCCAATAAATATATACCAAACAAGAGGGTTCCAGGACTGAGCCTTGTGGGACACAACCCATAACTGTTGTGGGGTCTGGCATGGCTCCAGCAATGCTAACCATGTGGGTTCTGTCCTTGAGCCACTGTGCAATCCATCTAGTGACATAGGGGCTTATATTTAAGCTGGTGAGCTTCTCTAGAATGCCCAAGTGGGGTATTGTTGTGAAGGCTTTTGCAAGGTCCAGGTAGGCTGTGTGAACTACCTTCCCCTCGTCAATGGCCTTGGTGACTGTTTCAAAGAAATCAACCGGGTTAAACCCGGTAGTGCTGGTGTGCTCTCAGTAGCCCTGAACCAGGCATCTGTTACTGCACAGATAACGATGTTTTCAATGCCAAGGAGTGTTTTGGGTGCATGCATCTGGAGGTTTAGACTTCTGGCGTTGGGTAGCATTGCTCTTAGTGTCTTATCCCTTGTGATACCTATGAAGGTGGGTTTGTCATTTGAGCCCTGCCTAACATAGGCACTATGGGGGTAGCAAGAGCCTTTGCCAATATCCGAAAGGCCAGGGGTGACAGGTGCAGGCCATCCCTAGCAAAGCAGGTAGTTCAACAGAAGATGAATGTGTGAAGGTGTAGTGCCTGTGATTAGTTAGCAGTAGCATATATGACTGCTCACGTGGACACATGCCAGGCAGGTCATATGCACTGTGTCACAGGCAATGTACATGTGAACAGGACAAACAGTGACATCCTGTCAAGTGGGACATGGACATACATATAGTAGGCTATGCAGATGGCACTAGGAGTCCACAGAAGCTCTCTAACTATGCATTGCAGGTGTGATCAGTATTCCAGGGTAATTGCAAGCAAACATGCATGCAAACAAAGCTACAGTAAACAGGGCTGCATGTAGTCCATTGTACAACAAACAAGCTGTACCAGTTCCAGTAGGTAACACTGCAAATATGCAGGCACTATGCACATGTACATGGAA
Source organism: Protopterus annectens (assembly GCF_019279795.1). NCBI lineage: Eukaryota > Metazoa > Chordata > Ceratodontiformes > Protopteridae > Protopterus > Protopterus annectens. The sequence continues at coordinate 831,013,868 of NC_056739.1, forward strand.
ATACACGGGTCAGATGGCTAGGGTCCAGTCTCAGTGCACACAAGTGTACAGACCATGTACTGTCAGGATGTACAATAACTGGATAGGAACCCATGTGCTCATACCTGCAGTAATACACATGTCAAATAACAGACACTGAGCCTTCACTCAGTGGTCCCATACTTAGTAGGATGTATGCTCCCTGGCCTGCCACCACAGTATCCCTGACATATATGGGGACTCTCCCTCCTGTGACAGTTAGTTATGTGTGTTGGGGCTGTCTAGCATGGTATGAGATGTGAGCATGCAGTGCTAGGGTGCTCCTGTGTGTCCTGTACCAGTCGTGTAGTACTGCACAAATATCAACATCCTCAAACATCCGCAATGCAGAGTCTAGTGTGGGCAACATGCCACTTGCAATTTACATGTCCATCATTGTGTATTACTACATTCATTACCCTATCCCTGTGCTACCTATGTATGTAGCCTTCTGTTGACATCATTACCACCAGTATGCCAACATGTGCAGATGATACACTATGGTACTTACCATGGGTGTAGACAACAGGACATGACAATCACACACTTACTGCATCAGGCATGCTGTGATATACCCACAATTAATTCAGCACACAGTACTGTTAACAACATGTTACTATTACTACACATCTATGTGGTCACCCTGTGCATCAGCAACATGTTAACCTGTACCTGCACAGTTGTTACAGATTGCAGGAGGTGGCACAGTTTCATCATATGCACAGGGTGTGAACCTGGTATGCCTGAGTCAGCCACCCATACCACCAATTGACATGTATGTGTATGCGTGTTGGTGAGGGACAGCAGTAGAAGGTGGGGCAATGTTGATGCAGTGTGTGCGTGTATGCGGTAGCCCTAGGTGTTGTCAATTTTCATGTGTGTATGGATGCACACAGTTCCACCTCATGGCTGCCATATACTGGTGTTTGTGGACAGCCACAGACTGTACCTGCCAGGTCATACAGATCAGTGTCTCTGGCCACGGACACGGTACGAGTGCCTTGCAGGGGTGCTACGGACCATATCCAGTACCAACCCAGACTGGGTACTGTCATCAGAAGCAGGTGTTCATTGACTGGACACAGATCCCTGTTGGGCCTGGCCAGAGCCACGTGCACGTGGTCTCCTGGGGCGGTCTGATGACAGCACAGACCCAGCATTGCTGGGGCTGATGCTGGCACTACGGGGGCGGCCGCGGCCCTGTTGTTGTCCGCGACGACTGCCAGCTGCTGCTGTTGCTGGCATACGCCACGTCGACTCCTCAACCGTCCACCATCGCCCTGGCTCATGGACATGTAGTTGTGGAACTGGTCTAATATGTCCCCAAAACATCTGTCTATGACATCGGTGAAATCACGGATGGCAGCCGCAATGTCACGCATACTGTCAGTCATGGCTGTGCGACATGCTGCCAGCTCCCTCAGACCCTGTCTGGTGTACCGTTCCATACGTGACTGTGCCTACATGACAGTCCGAAACATAGCTGAGGTTGTAAGACCTCTGTGGGCACGTCTGACAGGGGCAGTACGCCCATGGATGCTCCCACGAGAACCCCTGGACATCTGTCTGTGTGGTACCATCTCTGGGCCATGCCCATGGCTGCTGTGTGGGGAGGCATGTCCACAGATACCACATTACCCTGGTCAATGCCCACTGTATGCTGTCCATCACCTAGGGACAGTGGTGACAAAGGGTGTATTGGCAGGATAACTGTGCGCATTGATGGGGTCGACAGCTGTGTACTGTCAATCGGCTGACCAGTGGCGGACACTGGCATACCTTCCTGTGCCATTACACCGATGTCATCATTATCAGTACCCACGGCACCTGACTCAGGTTCCCTGCTACATGATACCAGAGCAGCAACAGAACCTGTGTGAAGGAAACAGGAAACACAGTTTACAATGTCCACACATTGCCAGCGATGCACACATGCACAGGTGCACGCATGCACACATGCACACGTGCACACATGCACACATGCACAGGTGCACACATGCACACATGCACACATGCACACATGCACAGGTGCACACATGCACACATGCACAGGTGCACACATGCACACATGCACACATGCACACATGCACAGGTGCACACATGCACACATGCACAGGTGCACACATGCACACATGCACACGTGCACAGGTGCACAGGTGCACATGCACATGCGCGAGGTGCACACATGCACACATGCACATGCAGGTGCACACATGCATGCACACATGCGTGCACAGGTGCACACATGCACACATGCACAGGTGCACACATGCACACATGCAGTTGCACACATGCACACATGCACACGTGCACACATGCACAGATGCACACATGCACACATGCACAGGTGCACACATGCACACATGCACAGGTGCACATGCACACATGCACACATGCACAGGTGCACACATGCACATGCACAGGTGCACAGGTGCACACATGCACACATGCACACATGCACAGGTGCACAGGTGCACACATGCATGCACAGGTGCGGGTACACACATGCACACATGCACACATGCACACATGCACACATGCACACATGCACACAGTTTCACACAATTGTACAGTACTCAGTATGCGTGATATCAACACACAGACACAGACACACCTACATGCATACAAAGAGCACTACTAAGTGAGCCAAATAGTACTATTACTATCAACACTATTACAGGAATTGTTAATACACACTCACCAGCATGGATAGGCTGCATTGCTGTTATACCAGAGGGTCCTGCAGGCGTGAAGAAACTAATGTCAGTGGGCACAACTGTGCCATTGTTACTGAGTATGATACAGGTCAGGAGTACAACAGTCGCCTTTCACAGGTCAGCAGCTAATATTGAGGATATCACACTTGCACATTAAATACTATGGTGACAGCTACAAACCAAGGACACACCTCACACATGCATTAACTACCAGTGTACACAACAGTCAACTATACATATGACATATTACCTGCACGTTCACTGTCTTGCTGCTGTGTGGCTCCAGCCTCCATCATAATGCATGTCTGCTGCTGTTGTTGTTGCTGGGCTGGAGCCACTACACTCATGAGTAGTCCCTCCAGTCTGGTGAGTGGGGGATGTGTAGCCACCCCACCACCTGTGGCGACCTGTTGCCTGTGGATATCTGATGCACGCTGATGGACATGTCTGATTAAATCACTGCAGTGATGTCGTACCTGCTCATATGTCCTATTATGCGTGCCTATGTCATTTACCCGGCCGGACAAGGTCTTGCCACAGTGCAGCCCTCTCCTGCTGATTCTGGCTGGTGCGGGAAAAGAGTATTGCATAATCCCGCACCAGGCTCTGGTGTATCTCCTCATCCTCAGCTGTGGAGTAGGTGGGATTCAGCGGGTGGGCCATGTACCTGAGAAAGAAAATAACCTTGTATCAGCAATATATGTCAGCAGAATTTGGCACACATACTACACATGCTACCCGACTGTTATGATACAACATATCTCACATATGTAGCATCTGTCTGTCTATTGGTGGATACACATATAGATGGCCAGATATCAGTGCTCGGGCAGCAACTGTGCAACAGTACCTGGCAGACTCCATATGACATACTACCAAACCCCAGCAGTCAGAACACTGATTCAGGTCAAGAGCACCTCCTCACTCTGGGGGTTTGTATCTAGGTACTGTATGGCCTACATCGGCAACTACTGTGAGCTGACCACACACTGATTGCCCTGGATATACATATCCCACCTCCACCACCAGCACAAACGACTATAGGGCATAACATTACAGATACAAACTTCACACTTTGTAACAGTGATATGGTATCCTTTCAGCCCACTGGGCCAGTGGCAGATACAACCCACAATGCTGACCCCTACACAATTGCTTTCTACAGATATCTCCGAGAATGCATGGATCATGCAATCCCATATATGACCAAGACACTCTCCACAAAGGGACAGCATCCTGTCTGGTGGACCCCAGCCATAGACAGATTGTATTACAGAAGATGGAACCTACTGCAAGACAGAGCATAATTCACTAAAGGGAGGGCATGTCTGAGCAGCACTGGTAAGGATCTATTTTCCATCATACAAACTACATGGGCAACGTTGAGAGGGAAATCAAGAGTGACACTACAGATAACCAGAAGGCCTTCTTCAGTTATGTTAGCAACCTGGTCAGGAGCCATCCTCTATGCCCATAGGTAGTACACAACAAATATTTCACTGACGCCACAGATATCGACAACATTGTGGCAGACAGGTTCAGTGCAGATGTCACCCCGCCCTCTCCCCAAAATAAGGCATAGTTATCCCAGCTGACTGTAACCTCCCTGTCATCACAGATGTCCAGGTGAGAGACACCCGCAGGACAGCAGAATACACAACATGGATGGGACCTGATGGTATCCCCAGTTGCATGCTACATAACCTCTGACAGGAGCTAAACACACATATAGAAGTGCTATGTAACACTAGCCTGACTACAGGATATGTACCTGTACACTGGTGCACAGCAGCAGTGGTTCCACTCCATGAAGGAGGCACCTCACCATACCAATACAATACAACACAATACATTACATTACAATACAATACTATACAATATGCTATTGCCCCTGTGTCTACAGCAGCGTACTGTTCTGCTACCCTGACCATTGTGACACATATGGTGTGATGGTACCTGCTGCTGTCACACAGTTACACAGGGTGACTCATATGTCATATTACCTATCTGACTAACATTCAGCAGGGGTATGTGTGACATGTACTCATGGGGAGTCTTGCTTCTTAACACTGTGTGGTTTATTGCAGGGTATGTCTTATCTGTGGGTAGGAACTCTTACCTCCACATGTGCACACTATTGCAGTGGCATGGACGACACACAGCAGACATTTAGGTTGTGGATGGTGGGAGGTGTTACTATGGTTGTTGGACATCTGTCATGGGTGTGACCTCCATATGTAAATCTGGGAGTGGTAACCTCTATGTGGGTAGCATATGTGTACTCTGTGATGTTGTCAGTCACTGTGCATTGGTAATGTGTTTGAGTGCATTGTCACAGTGTTGTACATGTCACTGTGTCCTTCTCCATATCTATAGCTGTCATGTGAGGTCCATACCATGGCATCCATTATGTGGTGTGGAGGGGTACACCGACCTACATGTCCATACCTGACTCACCATGTCCGCTGACACATACCATGTGCAGTATTCCAGGGATAGTGTGCCACTGTGACTATCATTGGGGCCACTATTGTACACATTTCTGACCCTGCTCACCCCTGACACATGCAGTGGTGGGTAGCCAATCACATATCTGGTGGTTACTGGTGTAGGTGATCTGGAATGTGGTATGGTACTCCGGATTTGACACTGGTGTTCACTCCATGCCTTTGTCACCAGGCACCTGTTGCAATACATCTGTACACATGTGCCTCACTCAGAAGTTATATACATCTCTCTCTCTCTCTCTCTATATATATATATATATATATATATATATATATATATATATATGTATATAGATATATCTATATGTATATATATATATATATATATATATATATATATATATATATATATATATATATATATATATATGTCGTATACATATACACATATATATATTGATGTACATATATTGCTATAGATGTGGTGGGGCACAGAGGGGTGTGAGTGACAGAGGGGTGGGACAGGCTGTGTTGCAGGTCGTCATATTCAATCATACCTGTAGGTAGTCAGATCAGTCTGTCTATGTATATGTATCTATATATATCTATATCTGTATGTGTGCATTACATAGATATGTTTGTACAATATTCTATCTACATCTGTCTATGTATTCCTACATCTCTCTCTCTATGTATGTATACATATATGCATATCATATATATATATATATATATATATATATATATATATATATATATATATACACATACATATGTTGACATACATACATATCCATATGTTAGACAGGTATATCAACATATTTGTCTACCATACTGTATACACACACTAACATACTGCTAAACATACATAACTGTGTAACCTACTTTGTACATGGCACTACAACCTACAATCAAACAACATTGATATGTGCACATAGATGCTCTCACATACAAATGTATGTACAGCCTTCACTGATAGTTGCTGTATGTCCCCTGCACTTTACACATCTTCATATACATATGGATACAGACCAATGACACATATGGAGGGTTCACAGTATGTAGACCTTTATAGTATTACTTTACATTACCTGTGTTTGTCACAGCTGCTTGTGTTGCTGTCTGGTTCTCTGTCCTGCTGCTCCACTTCCCAGTTGTCAGCTTTCAGGTAGCTGTTGCTGAACAGTTTGTTTCTGTCTGCTTAATTGCAGTGTTCTCTGTCTCTGTCTCTGTCTCTCTCTCTCTCTCTCTCTCTGTCTCTCACGTCCTTCTCAGGGTGCAATGAAAGTGTTGCATGCGTGGACATGGAGTACACCATACTTTTGTAGGTATCTGCATATGCCCATGTGATGGCCTCTGCACCAATTGTTAGGCAGCATTTGCTAATTGCATGCAGCCAGTTGTGTACTGATTGCAGTTCTCACTGTGATTTCAGAACAGTGCTATAAAAAGGTGTGTGAGATAGGCGTAGCCCTTTCAGATGTTAAGGGCAGGGACCATGCTGTTATGCTGTGGACAATGTTCTGTGAGTGTAAAGGTTGGTATCTCTCTCATATTTCCAGGTGTGTTGTAGATTAACATTCCTCCATTCATTTCTCCAGTTTCCTGTACTAACTGTGTATGTACACTGACAACTACAACTACTACTACTGTTAATGTGTGTGTGTGTGTGTGTGTGTGCTTTCCTTTCACTTTTGCTTGCACTCTGTTGCTAAGGCTTCAATAGTTGCCCTTTACAGTCACTACTTGTATGCCTACTAGGTGTCTTGACTGTAGTGTGCTGCTGTAGCTTTCCTATTTTCCATGTACATTCCCACCTTGGAATGTTTGCTATATCTGCTAGGGTGTTACAGCATGCAGTGTGGTCTGGCCATGGTGTGGGCCTTGACATCTATTAGGGTATTTGAGTATGCTGCTGAGCAGGCCCCAGAGACTTTCATGTTCATCTGTTATGTGCCTCATGGAATGGTACATATCAGTGGGGTACACCCATTAAAATGTCTGGTATGCTGCAGTTGTGACTGTGGGTTAGCATGAGCATATGTATTACTACACTTTTTCTGCCATGCAAGTGGTGAATACTTTCAGGACTCCATAGTTACCATTGCATGTGTTACACCTTTCTGCCTACTGTTTGTACATTTCACATGGGGTCTGTGGGGCATCCCTGTAAGTCATTCACTGTTGCTATGTCTAGGCTCTTAACTATTCAAATATGGTGGTGTAGGACCCGTCATGTGTACAGATATTTGCAGGTTGTCCACATTTCTGCCTCATATTTTGGTCAATATCTCATGCACACCTTTTTCTGGCAAGTCACTCTGGGCTCAAGTCAGAATATGGTGACAAACATTCAAGTTTCAGACTGCATACCCTTCCAAACATCCCACAAAGTGTAGACCCTGTTACTTTCTGAACTGTCTGCGTTTGTTGTAACATCATTTGTAATGTGTCCCTGGTTTTGGGCCTTTGCTCCACATATTTTATTACTTGGTCCAGATGTGTTCCTGTAAGAGGTTGTGGGGTATGGGCAGTGCTTATCCTGCTGTGAGTATGTGTGTGTCTTGCAAGGTGCTATGGTGACATTATTACCTACTAGCTTCCAACTAGCATGGCTGTTTCTGTTTACACACTACTATTATGGAAATCCACCAGTTTTGTTTGCAATTCTAAATGTCATGCTTTGTGTACTACACATCTATATTCCCTTTACATTCATTCCTACTGTTACATGATATATTTACTTTAGCACAATGTTCTTGTATAAGAGTCATGGCTTAGTGGTAACTCATGCAGAATACAGTTGCCAAGGTCCTGGGTTCGGGACTCACAGTGGGATTTTATTTTGCTTTTGAACTGAGTACAGGACCTGTCAATCAAAGTGACTAAGGCACATTTAAGCAGTTGTAACTGGGTTAGCGCTGGTTTGCGCGGAGCTCACGCATGCACACTGGCGGTTAGCTCCGCGCACACAAGCGCACACCTGATTACAACCACTTAAACGTGCTTACTCTTGCGCACACCCGCGCTATTTTCTTTGAAAGAAAAGAAAATGGGGAGACAGGAAAGTGGTGAAAAAGGGGTCACAAAGAGGGTAAGACAGTAGGGAAACAAGCTTGGGATGTGCAGGAGGGATGTAGGTAAGGCCCATAGCTGCCCATTTCTTCATCAGCAACAGCTGTGTATATATATGTCATTTGGTGTGACATTTGTAACCTTCCACCCCTGAGAGAGGTGTCAGGACAACAATAATACTTGTTGTACAGCCAATTGTAATTGATAGGTTCCATGTCCAGTAGACATGTGTGCGGAATGGGCAGCTATGTATGGGGCGTAATTTTTTTGTGGGTACAGAGTGCCCTTTTTTTTTTTTTTTTTCAGGTGAGAGTGGTATGTCAGGTGAAGGTAGTCGGTACAGCTGGGGAGGTAGGTTGGGTAGGTTAACAGACAAGACAAACAAGATGCATACAGGGGCGGTGTATGACACGTGTGGGGGTTACACAATTGACGGGGACGGAGGTTTGGATATCCAGAGCCCATGAGCCCACAGATGGCAACAGTGGAACTGATATCCCCACCCATAGGCAGTTGCCACTGTTCCTTCACTGCCCAGGATGGGGCTGTGCTGGGGGCTGTGTAGGTGGGGCAACAGGCATGCCCGTTAGTTGCGCCACCCGTGCCTCGAGCTGGCGTAGGGGCTCGAGGACAGAGTCCCGAATCTCCCTACGCACCACAGTCCGGACGCCACGGAGGGTGAGTGGTGGATCTCCTGCCACACTTGCAGAGGGGGGGCGAGCCCCATCCCCTGCAGTGCTTCCACCTGCAGGTGGCACAGGACCACCGGAGGAGGGTCCGGACTCGGCACTAGTGCCAGGTGCACTCGCCAGCTGAGGTGGGAGAGGTGGGTCCGCTGGAACCCGCCTTCCCTGTCATTCTATGTTTTGCATTATGTCATGACAGTTTGGGTTAGTGACATATAATACCATTCACAATTAGTTGTAACAGCATGCATTAGTATTCCCATTAACCAAACACCCAGATATTCACACCATTGAACAGCGTGCATAACACATGCATAATTTGAACAGAAATACACAGTCCAACAACATGCAGGGTTAATTGATGGCAACAGGCCATCAGGTGTGGATGTATGAACAGGGCAGATGCATCAACAGACATGCAAATATATATGACCCAACAGGACAAACGTCCAGGGGTGTTAATTGTGATTGCACATACCATTTTCACATGGAATGGGTTATATGTAGTTATAGGTTGGGGTGAAGAAAGTAATATTAACACCTTCGAATAATAATACATATGCTGTACATTTCTAATAGCTACAGTTATATACACACTACTGTTCTAACTACAGTTTCCTATATGTTAACTATTTCAACTTGTTGATAGGACTGTTAATGCAACATCAATATACATTTTATGGTTCTTCATACACATTCATATCTAGCTTTGTTCAGCTACATCTAGGCTACATTTGCTTTATATGGCTGTAGACAAGTGTGGATGTATGGTATATCAGACAAACATCCTATCTGCATATTGCAGACTGAGAGCAACATATCCTGATTTTGGGATACACATTCCAGATGCAGCAACACTTTGAACAGATTTAGCTGTTTGGTTTTGAATCTCACATACATTTCATTCTGTCTTGACTGCAGTATACTTTATTCAGGGGTTATTACTACTGTATTGCTGGATTCATGGCACTTTCTCACACTCTCTCACTTGCTTTCATTTTACTATTCAGGATGGTACTTCTAGGCTTTATTGACATGTTTTAACAGTAGTTATTACAATCCTTTCCAGCAGTCTCACTTCTATCATGTTTCAGTATTTCCACAGGGATATATTTCACACATGTGATTTATCATCTTCTGCAGCTATACTTTTCAGCCTGCTGCAGGTTGTGTACTATTTTCTTACAGGCAGGGCATTTTATTTCAGGATATATGTCGGACAGTTTCATGTTTAGCTTAAACTTACAGGCTGAAAACTATTGTAATCAAGCAATACTTGCATACACTTTCACACTGTTACTTGCAGATTTTATTCCTTACTGACTACACTGCACTCTTATGCTGACTGTCATACTTTGAAATTTCTTTACAGTTACTGGTAGTGGATTACTGACCTGCCTGGTGGTGCAACCGCACCAGCCTATCGCCATAGGCTCTGCGGTTTGCAGAACGGACACCTGCAGCTGTAATATAAATGAAGTAATATTGGAATACACAACTCCATAATATCAGCTAGTTTAATTTCTTACATACATAATTAAATGTTACTTACTCAGTGGTGGGGCGTTGGGTGTTTGCCGGGCCTCCTGGATCCAAAGGTTCAGTTGGTCCTGCTTGCGTCTCTTCAGGTCCGCATGGTGGTGACAGACCTGCTCACCTGTCCTTGGAATCCCTGTGGCACTGGTGAGTTCATGAGCCAACCGGTCCCACGCCTCAGCCCTGTATGCTCCCCAGAGGACCTGGCCCTGCATGAGTTGGGCCTCATGATTGTGGACTAGGAGCCAGGCCATGTACCTGGACTCCTCAACACCCCACCTCTGTGCTCGGCGACTACCCTCTCCTACTCCTGACATTCTGCCTGCAGGTCTGTTCTACAATCGTTTATGCTGTGTATTCCCGCCTATGGGGCTTATATATTCCATTTTCACACATATCTGTGATTGGCCATTTTGGAATTGTATCAACTTCAGTAAACCTGCATTGTCATGCTCTAGTTTGTATTCATTCCTATATATGAGCTATTATTGCATTTCTAGGTACTGCTGTCATGGCTTAGTGGTTCTGTACCTTGACTATGGTGTATAGTATCCTGGGTTCGAACCTGGCCACTGCTTTTATTTTTCATGACTGTCTAGACATGCTGAGGGGTGTGTCTGTGTAATGGCAGTTTTGATACGGCTTGCTCAACGTTGCCTGTCGGTTAGCCCATTTTGCGCGGTGCGCAGCTCCGGCAAATGTGGTATGCTGGTTTAAGCCTCATTTGGCCATCGGCACGCATATTACGCTCAGCTCAGTTTGGGGCACATAGATTTAGCGTGTTAAACCACTGCTCAGCTACGGGCACTCAGTTTGCACCAGTTAAACCACTGCTCATCTACGGGCAGATGCACTCACTCTGTTAAACTTTAGCTCAGCTATGGGCATATCTGGCATTTTATTCTTTTGTTACCTCACATTTCTTCAATATAAATGGGCTCTTTCATTACATTTTACATAACTTGTGGTTTTATGTGTACATATTTGTCAGGGACTTGTTTCCTGCTTATTTTGAAAAAAAAAATTGGTGTTGTGGGGACTCGAACCATGAATGCCTGCTCTTCAGCCAATATCTCTACCGCTACGCTATTGCTTCCTGGCTTATTTTGCATATTTAGTTCTTATATGCTTTCCCACTGACTGCTAACTGTAGCTGCGCTGAGACGCCCGCAAACGAGCGCACTCACGGTTAAACATCTTTACAATTTAAAAAATATATAACATGTTCATTTATATTTATATTTTATGTTTATAGTCTGTGGGGGCATGTGTTGTGTTGTGTTTATTCACATTTCCATGGACTCTGTTGTGGGTGTTTACTTTGGGCACTTTTACACTTCTGGGGGCGTGTCCACTTGCAGGGCTCAGCCTATGGACACGCCCCCTACTGTCTTACACGGACCGTGTTAGACTTAGGTGTGATTCAGCATGCTCTCATGAATATGCAAAACATGCTGGCATCACTCCGTTTAACTGCAGCCTCCGTGTAAGAGTTATAACTCTTACACGGAGGCTTCGTGAATCCTGGGGAATGTGTTTGTATAATGCCTCCATGGTGCCCTTCCACATTTTTCTGGTATCCTGGGGCTTTTTTGATGTACTGCACATGCATATGAGACTTGTGTTCCCACACTTACGTAGTACACCAGTGCTGTGCAAAAGTAGGAATGGAGAAAGAAAGGTCTCCATTGCTTTTTTTTTTTTTTTTTTTTTTAAAAAGAAAAAATAAACTGGGAGACTTTTAATGTTCAGGAGAGCCAGGACAGAGAAAATAAAAGGATAATTAGGTATGTTTCGTTAGTTTTGCAGAATGTACCTGATTATCCTCTTATTTTTTTTTTGTGCCGTCTCCTTCATTCGTTTGAGGTCTTTGGTTTTGTAAATTTATTAAAAAAAAAGAAGGAAAAGTAAAAATTTTATGAGGTATATTAATGGAAAAAACAGACCCTTTTCCATTGATATATTCTCAGATTTACAATGGGCAAGCTGGTTGGGATAACCAATCAGCATGATCCTTTTTGAATATTACTGGCCAGTCATTGTACAATACACTATTAAATATATTGAAACAGAAGGAAATAATTGAAACACAAGCTGTGCAGATGTTGTAGGTCCCAACAATTTAAATATATACTAGCACAAATTAAAACATTTATTTTTATTGGGGGATTAAATGTGTTTCAGTCCCTTACATACAGTGTATGACTAAAAACAAACATTATATATAATTGGTTTAAGGTTACAAGGTTGCAAAATCTGTTCAAGAATAGAGATGTTACCAGCAAACCAACCCCAGTCACATTTGTACTCACATGTTATCCTTTTTATAACAACACATCATGTGTATTTGTAGCTGGTATGTAGGTTAACATATTATACTTAGATATCAATCAACTATTTACTCACACACTAATTCATGTCAGCCACCTAGGTAATACCCAAACCTACATTAAGGCAGCCAGGGTTATGACACTCACATATAAAGGGATTTCTTTTGGCTTGTCACACTTGCAGAATTAGACCACCCACAGTTCAGTTTGCATGTACAAGTTTTAAAGCACATTACCAGGGCTGAGAGAAAGTATTAAGCTTCTGCAGTTTTATCAAAAATCAATAGGAATTATGGGGTATTATGCATAATCATTAGTTTCATAATTCCAAGGTATCTTGCTCAATGATACACTTCTTGCTGTCTGTAGTTCCAGCACACCAGTACTTCGAAATACAGTATCCAAATGTGCTACCAGAATGCAACTAAAGTAAGACCTGCTACCAAACCAAAACCCTGGTTTACATTGCAGACTTGTGACTTGACAGTCTAGCGTCACTTGTCATTTCATCATGGCTTTGCTATGCAAGATTATGGCTTTAAATGTTCATCTTCAAGTTTATAAGCCTATTTTAAGTTGTGTATAAAAGGTGAAATTATGGACAGTGAAGTTAGTTACCTATTACTGTAAAACACCTGCGTATCTGCATATGGCCACTTTTTTAAAGCAAGGGATGCAAATGTCTAACAAAAGTGAGCTGTTCCTTTTATTGTTCTGAGTCAAATTCATTCCCACCCTCAGCATTTTTTAACAAGAAAAAATAATGCTAATTTTACTCCCCCCTAGCAACTATCAGGGAAATTTTAGCTTTCCTGAAATCACTTTGGAACAAGTCTAAAAATCTATGTCAAAGGATGGAAGTATTGCTTTCATATGACCAGGCAAAATGCCAGTCAGCCTTCTCATCAGTGTGAATTATGCTCTATCCAAGCATCTTCATAAATGGTTCAACCTTAGCCTGTGTATGGGGTTTGTGTCTAATCCCTAGAGAACAGCCACTGTGATTACCACTTGTGAGGGGAGCCCCTCTATGGAACTGGGTTATTATAGGTCCATCTGCCTCACCAGCCTTATATGCAAAGCCATGGAACCTATTATATCAAAACTCATCTGTACAGAAGGAGACAGTTTAATTGATACTGACCCGGACAGTTGGTTTTGTGAAAGGTAGAGCCTATGTCCAAAACTTTGTAAGTATCTTTGAAATGTTTACAGAAATTGTAGACAGGTGTCTCTTGGCATTCCTACAAGCCATCCCTGACTTGGCCATTGCACATCTTCATTTGTTACATAATGCTGACTTTCATCACACTGTATTGTATTGTGTGAGCTGGAGGTATGCTTTTTGGGATTTTTCTCCACTGTGGCATAACAGTGCAGTTGGTATATATAATTTTGGGGAGTGGTGGACTTGCATCCTATATTCGGGATTGGAGGAGGGTATGCCACTCTGCACAAAAAAGATTTTTATTCTGATTTTTTTATTTTTTTCAACTCATTGTTTTCAAAATTATATTTTCAGTACATGTTAAATTGAAAAAAAGTATCATTGACTTCTCATATCTAAATCATGTCTCTCACTGCTCGCTACTTTTGGCATCACTCCCAGCATTTATATTATTGAAAAAATATAAAAACTTAAAGTAAAACCCTACATTGTCTTTTGGATTGCAAATTGGCTATTCAACAGCTCCCAAGTTGTGAAAGTTCTCTCTGAATGTAATTTTTATCTAATTGGCTAGTACAGAGATAGATGCTGGAGGCTCTCATGTTTGTTATTTATTTTGGAGGCATCCAAGCCAGTATCCTAGAAATGTAGTTGACCAATTTACTACTGACTGCAAGCTGGGCACTATAATCCACTCATGTCCTGGTATAAACCACTCCAACAAAGGCTTCAATATACACACACCAGATCTACCTAGTTAATTATTAAAAAGTGCAAAATAGTAGCATTTAGCAAAAAAAAAAATCTGCTCCCACCTCATATATATTCTTATACACAGCTGCCATCAGCTCATTATTTAACAACTAACTACCCAAAAGATCCCTTAGATCTAAAACTAAACATCTGGTCAAACAAACCTAACAAATCTGCTGGACAATTTCTATGCTCTTATTCTGTGGCTAAAGCCTGAAACTATCTACCCTTAACAATCATAGCTGATCAAAACTGTGCTTCCTTTAAAAATATGTTTAAAAGAATACCTCTCTAAGACTTGGGTCTGCTTCTGCTCTAATCCTGGCTAAAAATGTTCTTTTTCTGTTTCATTTTCTTTTTTTCTCCTGCTCTAACATTGATTAACCTACTTTCATCTTGTTCTTTCAATGTACTTTTTAACCTTAACCTCTTTTCTTTATATCTTGGTGTCCTCTCTTTATCCTGTATATACATCCTCTCATTTATCATGATTTTAATCCTCTTACTGTAGTTACTACAAAAAACTTGTACCCTAGTGTTCTTTATTTTCTTTTTACAACTTCTGTAATTCCCTAATAATAATAATAACTAGAAAATATATATGGGAATATTCTCATTGCTTATTGTATATCAACATGGACTTTTCATCTACTTGGTAGAATATTCAAAAAGTGCTTATCACTTTGTTTATGTTTTGACTCACTTTCTAATTTATGTTTTATTCCATTACATGTGACTGATCATTATTGTTTCTTTCTGTTATGGAATTTTTCTCCCCAGGCTTTCAATGAAAATGGGCTCTTTTGTGCCCAGCTGGACTATCCTGGTAAACAAATGTCAATAAATAAATAATAATAATTAACTACATGTGGCAATTCATAAGAGAATTATGTAAGTATGTGGACAATACTCTCTCAGTCAATCAAGTTTCTACCATATTAAGTAAATCCTTCTTTCTGGCTCAGTTCATTTCCAAGAATTTATACTCAAGGTCCAAAGATGGCAGTCTACCTCAATGCTCTTCTCTTTCCAGACCCATCATGCAATGGACCCTTTGATATTTATAAATCCAAGCATACAGCTCAGCAGGGAAGGTTCCAAAAATTTCTAATTAAAAAAAAATTAAAGGCCTTAAATACATTGACCATTTTGACAGATTAGCACAACTCTGTAGACCTCCAGGTTCATCCAAAATAACCTATGTTTCACTTTTTGAGCCATGAAAGACCCTGTCCTACCTGACCTAATCTTTCTTCATAAATCTCATGCCTAAACCATACCTGCATTAGGGGCCTATGTGTACATCAAGAAATAAACAGTACTTGCTGGACAATAGATTCCTAACTCAGCATATTCCCAGCCTATAGAGAAGCTGCTACTATAAGTCAAGCAAAACACTACTTTGGCTACCCTTTAGGGCTAGTCTTGATGGTTAGATAGGTGGGCACAAATTTACACCAGATTTCTCATGTATGGCTAGGCTCAGCATTGTATAGGCCCCATGATCATCTGATCATATGGGTCCCATTATCATCTGAACATCGTATGGGCCCCACGATCATCTGAACATCATATGGGCCCCACAATCTAGTATTGTTCAAATGAGAAAATCCTATTTTTATAACAAAAGCATGTTGCAGCTTTGATACATTTTAATTATGATATTAAAATTAAGTTACTATAAAATGATTGGCAATGGTGAAAGCATTGCTCAAAATTTGCAGTTGTTTAAGCATAATTACAAAATGTATATATCTTTTTTTATTTATCTAGGATTTTTAAAGACTGCAAAATTATTACTCTTAAAATGTTTTGTAATACTTTGAACTCCTACTCAGTCAGACTTTCCTGGTAATCAAACGCCAATAAATAAATAAATGATAAATAAATAAATAAAAATCTTCATGGTCTGAACATAATATGTTTTGGACATTTACAATTTTATTAAATCGTAATCAGACAAAGCATGCTATTTTGTTTTTTTTCATACAAAGCCATATTAAGGACAGATGCAAAATTTGATGATACAAAACTCAGAATCTATTTGGTTCAACTCTGTTTACCAAATGCTCACTTGAGTAGCTGGAAATAAGCTGGCAATTAATTTACTGAGTCCTGTTCTTTTGTCAGTTTCAGTGGTGACCTCAGAGAAACAGCTTAATAATAGTTAAGAGGGCACAGACCCCACAAGGGCAGGAAGAGCTGTGTTACCCAGATCAGCTGATAGGTAGTCTTTATTAGATTTAGGATCATAGGATCATAGATTAGTACTAGGCTAACTGCCCTTGTGGACCATTTTCAGCCTAGCCAGTTACCACATGAAAGAATCAAACCCTGCACCTTGTGTCGGTAAGGTAAAGACCTTAACCATTATGCCAACCTCCCAACCATAAAAGGTCTTTCGGCTTTTCCTGGTTAGGGGTCGCCACAGCGGAACTTCCATCTGCTAATGATTAGCAGTGGATTTTTACAGTGCCGAGTTGCCAGCCCAATGCTCAACCTTCAAAGAAGGCACGCCAATTCACGCACGCACCTATCTGCATGTCTTTAATGTCACTCGACTACGGGGAGGACATGCAGACTACACACAGAAGGCACTCCAGCTGAGAATCAAATGGGAGAACCTCTTGCTGTGAGGCAACAATGCTTACCGCTACACCACCGCTGTTCATTTGATTAAGTAACGTTTGGTAAATAATACTTCAATATAGTGCATACAATATAATGTATTCTATAGTGAATGCTATATAAAATACTGTGATAATTCAATTTTGTGAGAATTTGAAATATTACATAGAGTCAGTTGCAACTGTGGTGGTGGTGCTGCAGTAGCGTTGTCGCCTCACAGTAAGACGTTGTCCTGTTCGATTCTCAGCTAGAGCATCTTCTGTGTGGAGACATGCATGAATGGGCGTACCTTCGTTGAAGGTTGTGCGTCAGAGCTGGCAACTCAGCACATAAAAATCTACTGCCAATCATTAGCGGACCGGAGTTCCACTGTTGCGATCCCTAACCGGGAAAAGCCGAAAGACACAACAACATAGAGTCAGTTGCAACAGTTATTTTAGATGTAACATTTGTAATCATTTCTTACACTGACTGTAACAGATGGAATATTCTTTACTTCACCCTGAATTTTTTGAGTCATGGATGACTCTCAAAAAAAATTTGGTCTACAAATATACAATATCACCATATTCTAAGTTGGAAAATTTTAATATCTAGATTTGGATTTCAGCAGTACATATTTGAAAATAAATTGTATTTACTAAATATGAGTAATTTCTGAAGTGGCTTTACTCAAGACTGGTGTATAAGATGTAGCATCATCTATTTGCATCAAGTATAACGCATGTCAAATGCTTCTGTTTGCAGTGAGTGCTGACTTATACAAATGTTTGCCTATATATGCACAGGGCAGTTATGCAGGTTGTTTGTCCTGGCAGAGTATTTGAGAGGGTTTACAGCATGATATTTGTTTGCTTCCTTATTGGTTTGTCATTAGGCATGCAAGGAGCAGATCCAATAGCATGTTTCATTTGACAAAATATGAGGAATGGCTGGTTGGTTTAGTCCATGTGCAAAATATCCTTTTTGTAGAGCAATGCTCACAGCTCCTTTGACTGTACTTGAAAGTGGCCTTCCTGATGGGATATGCCATCGGTCTGCTCCATGGAAAAAACACTAGAAATGCCTGAACATACATACACTCAGACACACACAAACACACACACACATATAAACACACAAACATACATACATGCAGACATACCCACCACCACTGAAACAGAAGGCTTTGCTGTTAAACCCATCAATGATAAAGTTACAATCTAAATATGTGGCTGTACAGCCTTGTGAAATGAGATACAATATGTTGAGAAGAAAAAAAAAACAGAAAAATTGACCATTTTGTTCATGATGACATGACCTGGAGTTAGAGTATAAATGCAGTGGGGTTACAAGCTGCATCCTTCTCCACTTAGAAATTATAAAAGATACTACTCCCAATTTAACAAAATTGCAGATTAGAAAAATACTGTAATATAGTTTGCAACTCAGTTAGTTTTTGCTTTATATTCTATGGGCAGTTTTAGTAATTTGTTAATTTCTAGCAGGTAATTTTGTGGTCTGTCAGTTCCTGTACAATCCTTTTCAAGGAGAACACTCAAATAATATGTTTTGCCCATATTAACATATTAACCCATACACAACTTCTTGGACAAAGGAGATATTTACAGGACTTTTGCACACTTAAAATAATTTTTGCTATTTAAGGCAAACTTTTCTGGTTATCTCATGAAGCCAACCTGTTAATTAAGAATGTCAGTGCAATCTCATGGCTAAAGAAATGGGTTTTAATGATCTCTCTAGAATGGTATACATTATGATGTCCTTGTTCAAAGTAATGTTTTGATTTGCAAGATGGTATGTGTGTGTGTGTGTGTGTGTGTGTGTGTGTGTGTGTGTGTGTGTGTGTGTGTGTGTGTGTGTGTGTGTGTGTGTGAGATTGTGTGTGTGTGTGTGTGTGTGTGTGTGTGTGTGTGTGTGTGTGTGTGTGTGTGTGTGTGTGAGATTGTGCGTACATACACACAAATATATACATATATTGGTTCTGTCATTTTGGTCAGCATCTGTTTAATAGACCCCATTTGGTCAAATATACAGATAATCAACAAGTGTACGAGGTTGACAATCCCAGTCCTTGGGTAGGGGAATATTCCCTTTCCCCAGGGGTTGTGCAATCTCAGAGTTAATATAAATAATTAAGAATCACGAAAATGATGGATGGTAGCACACAAAACGACTATGAATACACCAAAATGCTACTGGAGTCGCAGAAAGAGTACCAGATAAATTTTATATTTGATTTATTAACGCTCTTCACATAACCATATACAAACACGCGTTTTCGTCCCTCTCCACCAGGACTTCATCAGACAACTTCCTATTAAAACCTTTCCATTTTTATACTTTAATTAATAACAAATTATCCAATAAAATCATCCAAACAATTTAAAATAGAATTCAAATACACCAATCTTGTTCAACCTATTCATGAATATTTAACAGGACTAATACATATTCATATATTAAGACTTAAAACCATTCAAAGACTCATGTGAAACAGCTCCATCTAGTGTGCAAATTCTGCAATAAACATACCAATTTTGATATATACACTTTAAAAATAGAAAAAATTAAATAACCTATTTATAACTTACTATAAAATATTATATTTACAACCCATTTAATAAAAATCAAAATAAATATTATTAAATTACATATAAATAAATTAATAAATTATATATAATTTATAATAAACATATTAAATGTGTTTAAAATATGTTTAAAATGGTAAAATATTAAGTTAAAATGTTTTTATTATACCAGGATCATTCTTGTTAAAACTTCATTTCTTTTCTCATACTTTATTAGCCTTTAACTTTAATAATGGTTTCACAGAAACCATCTCATTGAGACCCGGTTTTCTACTTGCATCTAATCTCACTTGCCACCACAGTTCCTTATTAATATAAATAATTACCTGGAGGTGCAGGGGGGTTTGCCCACCATGGAAAAACGATGTTTTAAAGTTGCATATACCGAGGTTCTTCCACAGCACATGTGGAGGAGGTTGTCAAAGTTTCTGTTTTCGACATAGATTGGTTTACATTCCAGGATGTCAATGTATGTGTTACTGAACCAACTGAAGGTAAATGTATTTAAGTTTGTTGAATCAATGAAATGTCATCATTGCTAATGTCAATGCATTATGCTTGACAAACTTTGAAGCATGCAAATATTTAAACATTGTTTTTTGCCCCCCTGCACATACCCCTCAATAATTGTAATTTATTCCAGATTTTATACTGCACAATCCCTGGTGAAAAGGGTATATTCCACAACCACAGGGATTGTTGAGTTTGTAGACATGTTGACATTGCTTTATCAACCAAAGTGTGTTGATAAAATAGTGGTCAATAGTAGGGACTTTAGATTATTTTAAGCAATATCATTTATGAAAATACAGATAGATAGATAGATAGATAGATAGATAGATAGATAGATAGATAGATAGATAGATAGATAGATAGATAGATAGATAGATAGATAGATAGATAGATAGATAGCTGTATACCTGAACTCACAAATGGTCTTGTTCTAAAGTATGTTCGGATATGTATTTGTTTTTTTCACATATGAAGTTACACTTCATTGGAAAAGCATAACTCAGGTATCACAGAAATGATTTCAATAAATTTCACATGATTATATGACATGCAATGCTGTCTTAACTTTGTCATTAAAGTCTTTAAAGGACAAGAGCTAAGGACAAGAGCTGTTCTAAGTGGAAATTAAGTATGTTTTGAAACTTTTTCTTTTGAGAATAGGTTTTGGAATTTCTATCTTGTTTGTTTGCAGTCAGCTTTGGTTCTGCATACACTGTGAAGTTAATTATATGAAAACAGGTCTAAGTGCCTGTAAATTCCAACAACTTTTTTATATGTAATCTTTAACATTCAGCAGTGAAATCAAATAATGTAAACTTTGTAAATGAACCAAAATGTATATCCACAATTTTAAAAACACATATAGGTTCATAGGTAGGTACTAGGCTATCTGCCGGAGGGCATTTATAAGCCTAGCCAGAGTGTGTTGGCTTTCACCACCCCACTGATTAATTAACTGATCCTCTGTCAAGCAGAGCCAATGAAGTGATCCCAGGGGTGTATTTTCTGTTACCCATCCACTCGTCAAGGTTTCTCTTGAAGAGTGTTAGTGATGGGCTCTGCCTGATGTAATTTGGAATTTTGTTCCAAAGCATGGGGAGTCTCTGTGACAGGAATAGATCCCTCCAGCATGTTCTATTTATTGCTGTGGCGAGGTTTAGCTCACTAGAGTGCGTGGCTCGAAGTGACTTGGATTTCTTTAGGTGGAGCATGTCCATCAATTCTGAGTTGGACATGGCTTTGTAAGTCAGGCAGAGATCTCCTCTGAGTAAGCGATATGCACTGAGTATAGCTGGAGTTTTTTCAGTTGGGCTGCATAGAACATATGTTTGAGACCAGTAATCCTCTTGGTGAGGTACTTTTGTGGTCTTTCCAGCTGTTGGAAGTATCTTGCAAGGCACATCCCAAGTGGGGCATTGTACTCTATGATGGGTCTAATGAGTGATGAGTAGAGGGGCACTATAACCTCTTTATTTCTAGATGCGAACCCTTTAGTAATTAGATGGGCCACATAGAAGGATGTCCTAACTACTTTGGCAATATGATTGTCAAAGGAGAGATTACTATCTACCTGGGTCCCCAGATCTCTTATTACCTCTTCTGTATTAAGCGGGCTGTCACCTATGTGGTAATTCGTGAGTGTTTTGTTTTTCCAAAACGGGATGACTATGCATTTTTTGGCATTTAGCTTGAGGCCATGACTTTGACACCAGGTGTCCATCAGTAAGACCCTTTTGGAGGATGTCCGTGTCAGCTGGAGAGTCAATTATGGCTCCCAGTTTGCAGTCATCAGTGAACTTGGTTAGCCATAGTCCTCCTGTCTTTGCCTGTATTTCTGAGAAGTGTATGCCGAACAGTAAGGGTCCCAGGACCGAGCCTTGCGGGACACCACTTGTGACTAGTTTAGAGTTGGACCTGGAGCCCGCTATTCTTACCGTGTGAGTTCTGTCTGTAAGCCATTTGGCAACCCATCTTGTGACGTAGGGGTTTATGTTCAGGCTGGTGAGTTTTTCTGTAATACTCGAGTGGAGAATGGTGTTGAAAGCCTTGGCAAGGTCATGGTAGGCTGTGTGAACCACCTTTCCCTCATCTATGGCCTTGGTGACTGTCTCAAAGAAGTCAACCAGGTTTAGTAGGCATGATCTGCCCTTAACAAAGCCGAACTGGGTTGGGTCAAGTGTTTGGAGGTTCCCAATGTCTTTGTTAATGAGATCCATGATGATGCGCTCCATAGCCTTGCAGACTAAGGGAAAACAAAAAAGGACAAAGAATTACAAAATCAATTACTTATGTAGGTTAAGTTACTGAACAATTTTTAGACAATGCTTAATTACAATGTGGCAAACAGGATTATTCATAGGTGTGTGTGCTTATTTCTGTTCTAAATAGGAGCCATTTGTTGTATTTGAAATCATAATGGTCTTTCTTACCCTCCCAATGCTTCTTCTGTAGTTATTAAAGCAATCAGGTCTAATACCTCTTTACTAGGTTGGGGATCTCTCACCTTCCATCTTTTACTGATAGATTTCTTCCCTGTTAACTTTATCGTAATGAATAAATCTCTGTCTTCCTTGCTCCAATTCCTCTTTCTAGCAGTCCAAGGAAATATACAGATATTGATAGGTCCCTCTTCTAGTTACAGTCTAGTATGTTGTTCTTCTATCGGCTTTTCCCGGTTATGGGTTGCCACAGGGGAACTCCGGTCCGCTAATGATTGGCAGTAGATTTTTTATGGTGTCGAGGTGCCAGCTCGATGCCCAACCTTTAATGAAGGCACACCCTACACATGTCTTTCAAATGCCACTCAACTGCAGAGAGGACATGCAGACTCCACACAGAAGGCTCTCCAGCCAAGAATCAAATGGGAGAGCTTCTTGCTGTGAGGCGACAATGCTACCACTGCACCACCATGGCTACAGTCTAATATACATTTCCTGTAATAACTTCCTAAAATCCTTAAACCTGAGGCAAGTGTAAAATACATTCATCCATTTCCCATGTTCCTCTGCTTTACAGCACCAATGTGCATTGTGCTGATCTGGGAACATTTTATATACCGTATACAATATATATTTAATGTATTTTTCAATTTTTGTTGCAGTGTTTTGCTTTATGTCTCACTTTGTCTCTTGAATTGTCTTATATAATCCATTTTTGAGGTTTTGGTTCTCAGTATGTCTGTTAAAACAAGCTTGCATTGTTGGGGTTCCATCTGATTGTTGTAGCTTTCTTTTATTTTTAGATCTCTCTCCCTGATGGCTAAGTATATCAAGTACTATTTATTGCCCACTTGGGTAAGACCTTTAAATCTGTTGCAAGTCAAGAAAGCTTGTGCTTCTAGATCTTTCCAATGCCAGTTCATTGCATGCTTTTCTATCCAACACAACAAATGGGTTTTGCATATTTGAACTCCTAACTTTATTGGACGTACCAGTCAACAACTGATGGTAAATGACCTGCTTTAATTAACCATGAATGGTGTTCACTAATCTTGGTGTTCCCACCACATGAAAACATAATACCAGCCCCTTTTCAGATAAACATTTCTACACAATATCCTTCCATCTTGCACATAGCTCGTAGATTGCCTCAGGCAGAAAATTCTCAGGTGTGCTGCTCTCCAGTACATTTTAGGCCAGGTATTGCCATCCTAATGTCTTTCATTGGCAATGTCATTACATTCCAGGATACACTTGTTTTTTTCATTACCCATGCCAAGTCTCTCACTGCATTGTTCACATCCCAAAAAACGTCTTCTTCTAGGTCCTTTGGAAATGCTTGAAAATAATAGAATGCATCTGCCAAAACAAATATCTGAATGGTTTACAAATTTTGATCTAAATCCAGGTCCAAAATTGACAATTTAGTAAATTTGTCCTTGATTCTTCTCTTTAAGGAGGCGTAACATATCTTACTTATATTTCTAGCTGTCCTGATAGGTTTACCCTTACATTTGTCAAAGCAATGAAATGTCAGCATTGCTATAGTGTCAACACATTAACCTTGATTTTAGTCCCCCAAGACAAGTTAAAATGTCTATCGTGCAAATTCAAATTGTACCCTGACAATTTTTTAAGTTCACCAAATATACCAAACAGAAACATTTAATTGACCTTCAGAGTTGCTAAGATAAATCAGTATGTCATCTGCATAAAGTGTCAGTTTTGTGTCATTCCCTATTATGTTGAAACTGGTCATATTTTATTCCCCTCAGTTTTACAGCAAGAGGTTCTAGGTACAGTGCAAATAATGAGGGGTGTGGGCAGACTTGTATTTTGCCCCTTATCTCTAGGAATGTGGGTGATATCTCTTCATTCTTCTTCATTATAGAATATGCCCCTTGGCATATGAATCATAGAAACTGTACAAGCATGCCCCTAAACTCCATTTCCAAAAAAATATATATATAACATAGCATAACATAACATAACATAACATAACATCTTCTTTTAAGGTAATTTGTATAACCAACACATTCTGTCAAACATTTTTTTGCATCTATACTAAACATTAATAAGGGGTCTCCTCTCTGTGTTATGTCCTGAATTACAATCAAAGATTTTAAGTATTGTCAAATGTCTGTCTACCCATAACAAAACATATCTATATCACACTGTCGAATGGTGAAAATAGCGAATGGCTACAATATCGAAAATGCCGTTCATCGAAATGTGTTTTGTGGGGGGCACATATATACCAACTCTGAGATCGCACTACAGTGAGGAAAAGACAAATATTTCAATTCCCACTGTACTGCGACCCCACAAAACACATTTCATTGAACAGCGTTTTCGATTTTGTAGCTGTTCGCTATTTTCACAATTCGACAGCGTGATATAGACCCAACAAAACTGCACTGATCTTTATGTATTAGACTCAGGTTCACAACTGCTAGCTTAGCCATAAAAATCAACTTCAACATTTTATAATCATGATTTAAGACTAAAACTGTTCTATAAGAACTAACTTCTTTTCTTGTCTTTTTCTAGCATTGATTGAAGAAATTACTCCCCAACACCAAGATGAAGGAATTATTTTTGTTAACCAAGCCCTGTCAAATTCATCTTGGAGCCCGCTTTTCATCTGATTCCCTTCTGCTGTATACAACTTCATAGAGAGATTCCATCCAGTCCCAACGACTTCCTCTCATGTTGCTGCTTAAGTTGGACATTGAGTTCCTCCACTGTTACTGCCCTCAATATTTCTTCAACCTGCTCCTCTGTCACCCAAGGTATTGCAATTTTCACCCATAACATTTTTGAGTTTATCACTGATCACTAGCTCCTTGTTCTTCTTTAAATAACAAACTATAAAAAACAGCAAAAATATCAAATAATTTGGATGTGTTCTATGCTATTTGTTGTATCTTATGCTTTACCAACACATAAACCCATCTTTCAGATTTGGCTTGTGTTAAACTAACAGCTAAGTTTGTCTAGGCTCTTGAGGAATTCCTCAAATAATTGTGCCGTATCACCTTCATTTTGAACTGAATTTTGCTTTCCAGTACATAGTCATATTCCTACTGAGCTTCCAAAATATCTTCATCCAACCCTAATACTCCATTAGCTTGGGTCTCCTGCAAAACAAAAACAGCCTCAGGGGCTAGTTCTTTTTCAAAAACTGCATTACTTTCCCCTGCTTCACTAGGTTGTGTATCCCATTTATATTCCAAGAAATTATTTTAATCATCAGCTTTTATTAAGTGTGTACTAAAATCCTGGTATTTCAGTTAATACTGGCCACCCATTTTGTTTCACGCTCATCGACCACATTACTGCTCCAGTCAACCTGCCTCCCCTTAAATTTACTTTTTTTCCCTTTTTTATTAAGTTGCCTGTAACCTGCTGAGTTTAGTCATGTGGTGTGAACATGAGCCCTCAGAAATCCATTTAATATTCAACAGTTAACATAACTATATACAAAATATATATTACAGTTATCATGCATCACTACCGACATAATATCTTCCATCACAGTGATCTGTCTTAAGCAAAACAGCAGATTTAGGATGAAATGTTCATCATGAGTTGCACTCATGGAAATTGTTGGAGGGAAGCAATTAGATGTTACACGCCTCCCTCCATGGTAAATCATCTAGTTTTCAAGTTTTTCTTTTGGCTTAACACACTTATATTAACTATTGTTACTCACCAACACTGATTATTTAATCTTCTAAATAATAGAAATACCACCACATATGTGCTACATTTTACAGTTGCAATTAGTTCCCATGTCTAGTTGTGGAACAACATGGCAAGGTCTTTCATGACCCATAGGGCCTGTTTCACTAGAGGGCATGAAATTATAGGATCATAGCATCATAGGCGGTTACTAGGCTATTGACCCAGAGGTCATTTCAAGGCTAGCTTATTTCATCCCAATATAATGCCATAGATACTTTAGTCAATAACAAGGACTGCATTTCGTAATGACTGCCCATGTCCAGGAGGGTTGTGGGTGCTATCCCCCATAAGAATTTACAGTGCCTCTTCCACTCTTCCAGGTTCCTTTAGAACAGTGTCATAGAGGTGTGCTCTGTTTCCCTTGAATAGGTAACCTATTCCAAAGATGTGGCAGTCACCGGGAGACAAATCTGTCCCTCCAGTTCATCCTATACAAGTCGAAGACCATATTTAGTTCCCTGGAATGGGATATCCTCCTTTTCAATTCTGGACCCACCCTACTTCCTTCCTTATCACCACTGAGACATATTTCTCTTTTTGCTGTAGGTTCTATTTGAATACTTGAAATAGGACCTGGTCCTTGCGCCCTGCTATGTTGGGGCTTTTGCCTTCTGCTTCAAGTGGAATTAAATCACTAGGCCTCCTTTCTCCATTTGGTTCAAAGAAAGTCTTTGCTGCAAGAGGAACACATATATATTATTTTGAACTTCAAGTGCATGCTGTGATAAGCTCACATGACCAGAAAGGATAGAGCTATCTTCCTTCTTGTTTCACCTTTAGAGTCCTTTTGCACAAAAATCCTTACATCTCCAGACCTCCACCTCATTCCCAGTTTCCATATACAAGATAACAGTCCTCCCTTAAGCTCACATGTGCCTAGGTGCACAATTACCTGCCTGGATTTTTGATTTTCCAAAGGACCACATTGTTTATAAATTCAATGGAATCATTCTAGTTTAATGTTTGGTATTGAGATCCAAACCATTCTGCCAGCATTTGTTGCATATCTATGTTAATGTCTTTACCCTCTACTCTTTCAGTTAAACCTATAACCTGCAAGTTCTTTTGATTAATTCTATTTTCATATTGATCAGCTTTATCCCACTTATTCCTGTTTTATCATCATGTCTATTGCATGTGTTCAGTGTTTTTTGTCCCTCTGGAGTTCAGCAATGGCATCTAAGTGCACTGTTAGTGCCCACTCAGATTCATCTAACTTTGTCTCCATTCTTGATATGTCACTCCAGTTTCTCTTCAATTTCTGATAATTAATCCTGTATTAAAGTAGGCCATAAGGATGCCACCTGCACCGAGTTCTCCATAACTTTACTTATTAACTTTCTACACTTCCCTTACTTTTTTTCCCACCATTTCTCCTTTTCTGATGTCATTTAGAGGACTTCCACTAGTTACTTCATGTCTTGTTTAACTGGGAAGTTAATCATGATTTCACTTTTGTCTGACTCCCAGGGAGCAAGTGAATTTCTTTCCCCCCTGATTGTCCACCATCATTAAGAGTTACTATCAAATTGTTTTTATTTTACGTATACTTTTATCTTTTATAAATTTTATTTCACCCTTTATCACGTAAACTTGCTTGCAGCTTTTTTTTAAACAGCTTTAATATAAATTTGCCTAGAAAAAATTAATGAATTAGACTTTAATCAGAAACAAAGGGGTATAGAAAAAACTGGTATATTTTTAGACCTGAATAATAAGTAATGTAAAGGACTGGTCAACAAAGCAGCAAAGAACAATGCAGAGAAGACGTAAACTAGTGGCAAGAGACAACAAAATTGTAAAATAGTGACTGTGACTCAATAAACCATTTACATCTACACGCACTGTATAATGGGGTCTCACAATCATGGATGCAGCATCACAAATGTTACCACATAGTGAACAGAGGTATAAGCATCTTATGCTATGAAAAAAGATATATAACGCCTCCGTTCAATGTGTCAATGCAATGTGGGTACTGACAGTAATACACTGGTACAAGTGTAGCCATCTTTCTGTAAAGCCAGCTATATCTATATGGTGAGGTGATACTACAGGGAACAGTCCAGAATGATCCCCTTTTTAGCCAGTAAATCATACACATTACAGCACTGAATGGAAAGTGGGGGATGGGAACTCAGATGATCTACCTTTTATAGATGTTAATAGTCTTCTTCAACAAAAAATAGCTGATGGATAGAGATTTTTTCACACCAAAAAAGGAGATATGGTGAGATTCAGAGTGATTATCTCCTTCAGCATGAGCTGGTAACATGGTTAGTTATTTAATGTGATGGCAAGAATAGCCAGTTCAGAGACAAGTAAAGCAACACAAAGGAGCAGCTCATTACTGGCTAATTACAATGTCTCAGAGTCATATACTGTTCAGACCTGATCATGCTAGTGTTCTCCCTACCAGCCCATGCACCAAGGTAGGATAGGAATTCTCTAACATGTGTACATATTTACATATAGATACGCACACACACACACACACACACACACACACACACACACACACACACACACACACACACACACACACACACACACACACACACACACACACACACACACACTCCACGCTGTCACCCCAGACTGCATACACCAACACACACAAAAATACTAAAACTAGTATTTTATGTAGGTGGGCAAGCCACTTATTCCCTCATGTGAGGGGCTGCTCTCTTTTGTTCTTGCTACTTTATAAACCCCAATTCTGAGATCACACAACAGTGAAGAAAGGCCATATATCCTATCCCCGCTGTACTGAAATCTCAGATATCAACTAAACCTTGGCACTATAACCCACAAACTGTTAGCCTGATATTGGGGATAAAGCCATAAAATACTGGGAGACAAGCAACCAAACTCATGGACATATTTTAAATATTACTTAACAATTGATAGAGTAGCTTTCATATGATGGTACCTTTTCAGAAGTTTTGCATTAATACTCTACAAAATCATAGACAAATTACATGTATTGCTGGCACCTTTTGCTTGAATGAGTATTGCATTCAGCAAGTATCTTATTCAACAGATAGAAGACTCATCTGAAAATATTGAAACAGCTGTGTCCTTGATCAACTTAATGGAACCCATAATTATAGATATAGATACAGATAAAGATTATATCTATATATACCTATCATCATACAATAACATGTTGAGTTTGGAAAATATGTCATGTACCTTTATAGATATATATATATATATATATATATGGCAAATGACTTGTGTCTGGGAAATTTTGACAGAGCTGCACTCACAAAATCACCTTATTTGCTAGCTAATAATTTGCTAATTGTTTAGCACTGCTATATATAAGAACATCTCCTTGTAAACAGCAGACCAGGAAATCAGATCCTCAATATGAGGGTCAGAAGAGGTAAGCAGGACCTTGCCTGAAGATTCTGCAGATGCAGATTGTGACAACCCAGTTAGGTCATATCTGCAGAGTATACTTGGAGAACTTCCACGCATTACAGTGATGGAATTGGGGATTATATGAGACCTACATCCTGGAACTCTTTATGGACAGCTCATTTGCAAGAGAGGTTTATTTTTGAATTTAAAGTTAAATGGGCAATTATTTTGGTTTACCTTGCAAAATGCCCAATAGACTTGTGATTTTATGCCAACTTGCACCTCCAGTGTTCCTTGGGCTTAGGCCAGTGGTGTGTGCATGGCCATTTTGCCGGAATAATTGCTATATACCATTATTTCTAAAGCCTCTACTGCCAAGTGCATAAGCTACTGATTTCAAGAGGAGTTAACAATTGATGTTTCTGCTGCTGCATTTAATGTGCCAGTTGACAGTTGTCTCCTGGTGTGTTCCCTGATAGCCCCAGCCATGGGGATCTTGTTGAAAAAGTTCCTGAGTCTGAGATGCAGACTGACAAGACTGATACAAATACAGCATCAGTTGTTTGTTCTGACAAGTATAGACACTAAACCTAGAAGTGTGCCTTCCATGGCAACACTAAGTAAGGATGATGAAATACCTTTAATTATACCTAGCTGTGCTACAAGAACTATGGTGCAGCAGACTGGGAAAAATACTGTCATCCCAGCTGACAACAGAGGCACTAAAGATCTGTATGAATATGGATGGGACTGATTAAACAAACTATTATAATGTAAGAAATAACTGTTGGTTATGGCCTGGATAATCTTTGACATACAAGCGATAACATTTTATAACTGGACATTTAATGCTGACAGTCCTGGTAACTGGTCAACGCATGATGTTAAACATGTTTTGAAGCTATGACTCGAAGCTCATAGCAACAGTAAAGTGAACATGTTAGAAACTTTAGTTTGTCTGTTTGTGTCTTTCGGCTTTTCCCGGTTAGGGGTCGCCACAGCGGAACTCCGGTCCGCTAATGATTGGCAGTAGAGTTTTATGTGCTGGCTTGCCGGACCTAATGCACAACCTTCAATGAAGGAACGCCCGTTTACGCATGTCGCCACACAGAAGACGCTCTGAGAATCGAAGGGGCAACGTCTAACTGTGAGGCGACAACGCTACTGCAGCATGTTAGAAACTTTAGTAAAAGACAGAATTAAAATATATTTGTCTATTAATATAAAAATGGGCATTGTCAGGTGATCTGAAGAGAAATTGTTGATTGTTGATACATTGTTTTAAAGTGAACTATCTGCATCTAAACCTAAAATTGTAATAAGAAATGTGCCATTTTCTTTGAAACAAAATTTAGAAAGTAATTGGAAATCGTCTTTCAAATGTGGGTGGAGGGACCACATTACAAACTGTTGTGCTACTAACACTGAAGAGAATGGAGTGTACCAAGTCCAGCTAGGATAACTGACTTAGACTTATGTCATTGTATTGCAACTAAGTTGGTGATGGGTACTATACTTCTACAAGAAAGTGGGGTTCCAACACTGTTAGAATCTGGCAGCTTCACTAACCTTGTCAAGAGTCTTCTGAAGGCCCAGAGATTTGTGGGTTTTGTAAACAAAAACACCCTGAACAAGCTAGCCCATATACCCACTAGAGGTGCAAACATCCTGGTTCTGGTTCTCACTAACATTGCAGAACGCTGCATGCCCCCAATCACCACCAGTTTAATGTCCTTTCTGCTAAAGTCAGACCATAAAACTGTCTCATTTGAAATAAAACAAAAACCAGGGAGCCCAGCTAACCCTAGAACATTTAGGAACTATCCCAAAGCAAACTTGCTAATATCAAGCAATAACCTGGCAAAATGCCACCCCCCCCAAACTCAAAGAAAACCACTGTCTATGCAGAATTATTCACAGAAAGCTTCTTCAAGTGTGTTACTATCAATACAGAGACAGCGGCATCTATCAGGAAGTAAGGACAGAACAAACTCAAACAAGCCATGCTGGTGGAATCATAAGATCAATAGGTGGTATGTCAAAAGGAAGAAAATTGTGGCAAAAAATAGGAGATATAATACTGAACAAGATAAAAACTCACTCATCAATAATCTCTGAGGGGTGATCTCATGCAAAAGCCAACTTTTAGATAAACATAGCCCCCCCCCCCCCCCAGGCCAAGGACAATGACAAAACTTCCTTTAGCTATGTTTCACAACCTTAAAGGCAGTATACAACAACTTACAGAACTAACTGTAAATGGAGCCACTTACACTAAGCCAGAAGATATAGCAAATCTAAAGGCCAACAAATTTAACTCCAATTTTACCCTCTCCCATTCCCAGACACCCTCAGGAAATACCATTGACCATAACTTCCTCAATTATCACTAGGGAATAGATCTTCAATGCACTTTCCAAGGCCAAGAACACCATATTAATGGGCTCCAGTAATATCCCAGGATACCTCCTAAATAGCATGAAAATGACCTATTAAGACCCACTAGAATCACTATGTAACCACAACCTCTAGACAGGCTTTGTGCTAAGAGAATGGAGAACCGCAGCTGTGATACTTCTGCTCAAGGGTGGGTCATCTATGGAACTCAGTAACTACAGACCTGTAAGTCTGACTAGTCTAATATGCAATGCCATGGAAAGAATCATCACGAAAATGATTATCAATGACATAGAAAGCCTTCAGATATTGGATCCAACCCAGTTTAGCTTTGTCAAGGGCAGGTCATGCCTACACAACCAAGTAGACTTATTCAAGAAGGTCACCAAAGCAATTAACAAAGGTAAAATTGCTCACACTGGCCACCTTGACCTGGCCAAGGCATTTGACACAATACCCCACTCTGACAATGTAGTCAGACTAAAAATTTATAAACTACTATTTCACCCAATGATTAGTCAGCTCACAAAGAGGGACCCACAAAGTTATGACAGGGGGATCCACTTTTACAAAAAGGCCACTCAATAGCACAGTCCCTCAAAACTCTGCTGAGTCTGGTCCTTTTTTGTATCTACATTTCTGAAGTCAAGGCTAATGTCAATGGCATCTGACTAAGTTTGTAGACAATTGAAAACTAGGTGCAGTCACAGTATCCCCACAAGACACTAATACTCTCTAAGAAGGGCTGAAACAGATAAATAACTGGTCCCAGAGCCACATTCCAAAACTTGATGCCAAGAAATGCATAATAGTATAATTTGGGAAGTTGGT
>NC_056739.1:831057111-831079611 GCF_019279795.1 Protopterus annectens
TGGCATAACTGTTAGCACAACTGGTGCCCATGGCCACACCCTTACGTTGTCTATAACAAGTATCATGAAAAAAGAAGATGTTACTATCTAATACCATTTCTAGCAGGAGACATATAAAATCAACCTTACTCGAATCCATCAAGTTAGATACAACTAACAATGTTCTCAAAGCGTCTATTCCTTCAGTGTTGGGAATGCATGTAAATAGGGACACAACATCCATTGTGACCAATATTATACTGTCCAAATTGTCTAAACCATTGACACAAGTGTACAAATCTGTCAAAAACTGTTCAGTGTCTTTAAGCACATACACGTAATCAGAGAGCACCTTCTTAAGTTCAAAGTCTAAATATATAGACAAAGGTTCCATCAACCAACCTGAGCCTGATACTATAGGCCTAAAGCACGGTTCTACCATATTCTTATGTATCTTCGGTAGACCGTGAAGCCTAGGTACTATTGGATATGGTACTTGAAAATATTTAAACAGCTCATCACTGATTACATTCATAGACCTACATTCCAAAAGGTTATTACAAATACTGTCTTGCAACATATACACAATGCTGGGTGATACCACTTCATAGGCCTCATCTGCCAACATTGTTAACATTGTCCTGTTGTAATATTCAGAGTCCAATACAACCACCGGACCACCCTTGTCTGCCAGGCATATAACAATGTCCGCATTATTTCTCAGTCTGTTGAGCACCTCCACTTCTTGTTTACTTAAGTTATTATCCTTAATGTTCTTGGAAAAATTGTAGTCACTGTATAAAGCATTCTCAACCGCTTTTAAAAAAGTCTCCACATTGGCCTGCAAATGTGGTGTATAAACATGTCTGCATTTAAAAGGATCAACGTGTGTCATAGAATCTGTACCAATTAACAATTTCAAGGCTATATTACGTACAAATAGTCTGACAGATTTAACAGCTTGACTGATATCCATGTTAGAACTGGATATAAAATTCATACCTTTATTAAGCAAATGTACTTCATCCGGTGTCAGAGTATGCTTAGAAATATTACATACTAAGCATCCTGGTTCCAAAACCTCTTTAACGTACGTTGGTTCTGTTGGTTTGGCGGTTCCTTTCTCTTCGCTCCACTCGCTGTCTCCAGTTCGACAGATCTTTTTCTGCCCGTTCGTATAGGCAGTGGAGCCACCGGAAAATTTTCCGTTTCAGCTCTTTCAAGCTGTATTTTTCACCTAACTACACTCGTCATGCTGACTGAGTTATTACTTCTATCTTAACCACTAGGTTTACCAGTTTGATGTAGCACAGCCGATACTTCATTCAGCGTCGTATATACGGAAGGAACCGCACCAGGAGAGATGAGAAGTTCTGTTAAGTTCTGTTACTCGTATGCCCTGCTGTTCCATCTCTTCAGACCCTGAACACTCATCCTCGTTCCGCTTCCGAGTTGTACCTCCAACAACAGATTCCGATTGAATCGTAATCCTTGCAGAGTTCCCCCTGCCGTGGAACTGATAGACTCAGTGACCACAATTTCATTTGCACTAGCCCCATTGGTATATCTTGGCCATACAAATACATTTTGTTTCGCAAAATCATCAATGTCCCTGTTCAATTTTCTTTTCTTATGCTCAAGGAGATTACGCTCATAGCGCAACACTCTATCTATGAGTTTGTGCATAAATATTTCAGTCAAGTCAATGCCATAAATCTCTGCTAACTAACTTTGTGTTTCAATAATTCGTTGTCTTAGATTGAATTCAATAGGTTGAAAAAATTCTATCAACAGTTTCAAGTATGCCTTACTGAAATTTAAGTTGATTTGTTGCCATTGTGTTAACAATGCAGGATATGTATTGCCATATGTTGGCATATTCAGGATCCTCAGCCCTCGTGGGACCACATTACAACTAAGGCATGCCTCTAAATGATAACGTTGACTCTGCAAGCATTTAAACCTGTAAATATCATTCTCAATGTCTTTTTTCATATTTTTAATAACTTGTTCATTCATGTTATTATTAGCCACTTTAATGGTAACCAAATTTCTGTCCATGTGCATAAGTGGATTCATTGTTTCATTTAAAATGTTCCTCAGCCTACCATTCAAAGTTTCTGCTGGTATATCCTTGATACCCTCAGCTGTAGCTCCGTTTGCAGATCCTTCCATGTTGTCCCACAAGAAACAAAAGATATATTCGGCTGGGTGATATTGTGAATCAGACTGAACAAGTAGAACTTGGATGGATTTTTAGACTAGCTGCACATAGGGGCAGGGGCCTAAATGACAGTGTTTCTTTGAAGCCTCATCTTAAGGCTAGAAAATTAAGATAGTTTTTAATATGTTGTTTTAAATAAATATGTATGGCATGTGGTTAGTTTACATGTCTTATTTTAGGATGTTATGTTTTACATTTAAGAAAATCCAGCCAAGGCAGAAACCAGGAACCGAAACAAAACGTTCAAACCACTTTTTATCTTTTATTCCACGTTTTAAAAGCCAATGCTGCTCAGGTCACAAAATGAAAACCACACAGATCCAAGTTGAGCGCGCTTTCACTTCGTATAATAACAAAGCTTCCTCAGAACATATTGCTTCTACTACTGCCCTCATTTTATATACCTGTTAATAAGCGTTAATTGACATTAATTTACATCTCATTGCCCCTCTTAAATAGTAACCCTTTACACACCACATTTACAAACTGCAAAATAAACTCTGTTCCAACCAAAGACTTTCACAATTATATAAAACAATGTCAGTATGTGTAAATATCTAGGTTGTCCTGACAATTGTACTGCATTTTATACTATACAATCTTGCATCATTTTATGCAATTGCCATTTTTAAGGGAAGTCTTTTCACATTAATTATGTATATTATTTAAGTTAGTGAAGTTTGACACACTCCAGTTCATTGTTTTTAAAGATATTTATCGGATTGTCAGGTGAGCAGTGGTTTAACAGGTGCAAAATGAGTGCCCATAGGTGAGCAGTGGTTTAACAGGTGCAAAATGAGTGCCCGTAGGTGAGCACTGGTTTAACACACTGAAACTGTGTGCCCCTAGCTGAGCTGAGCGTAATATGCGTGCTGATAGCCAAATGAGGCGTAAACCAGCGTACCCCATTTGCGCGGAGCTGCGCACCGTGCAAACAAGCTAACCGACGGGCAACGTTGAGCAAGCCGTATCAAAACTGCCTTTACACAGACACACCCCTCAGCTTGTCTAGACAGTCATAAAAAATAAAAAGCAGTGGGCAGGTTTGAACCCAAGATACTATACACCATAGTCAAGGTACTGAACCACTAAGCCATGACAGTAGTACCTATAAATGCAGTAATAGCAAATATATAGGAATGAATACAAAGTGGAGCATGACAAAGCAGGTTTTGTGAATTTGATACAATTCCAAAATGGCCAATCACAGATATGTGCGGGAAAAACGGCCTATATAAGCCCCATAGGCGGGAATACACAGCATAAACGATTGTAGAACTGACTTGCAGCCAGAATGAAAGGAGTAGGTGAGGGTAGTTGCTTTCGAGCAGAGAGGTGGGGCATTGAGGAGTCCAGATACATGGTCTGGCTCCTAGCCCACAATCATGAGGCCCAACTCATGCAGGGCCAGGTCCTGTAGGGAGCATATAGGGCTGAGGCGTGGGACCGGTTGGCTCATGATCTCACCAGTGCCACAGGGATTCCAAGGACTGGTGAGCAGGTTCGTCACCACCATGCGGACCTGAAGAGATGCAAGCAGGACCAATTGAACCTTTGGATCCAGGAGGCCCGGAAAATGCTCAACTCCCCACTACTGAGTAAGTTACATGCAATTATGTATGTAAGAAATTAAACTAGCTGATATTATGGAGATGTGTATTCCAATATTACTTCATTTATATTACAGCTGCAGGTGTCCGTTCTGCGAACCGCAGAGCCTATGGTGATAGGCTTGTGCGGTTGCACCACCAGGCAGGTCAGTAATCCTCTCCCAGTAACTGTAAAGAAATATAAAAGTATGACAGTTAGCAAAAGAGTGCAGTGTAGTCACTAAGTAATAGAATGTGCAAGTAACAAGTGTAAAAGTGTTTGCAAGTATTGCTTGATTACAAAAGTGTGTTGCAGTCTGTAATCTAAACAGAAAAATTAAAATGTCTGAAATAAAGTCTGAAATAAAGATGCCCCACCTGTAATATAATAGTACACAATCTGCAGCAGGCTGAAAAGTACAGCTGCAGAAGATGAGCAAATCACATGTGTGAAATATACCCCTGTTGAAATACTGAAACATGACAGAAGTGAGACTGCTGGAAAGGATTGTAATAACTACAGGTAAAACATGTCAATAAAGCCTAGAAGTAAGTACCATCCTGAATAGTAAAATGAAAACAAGTGAGAGAGTGTGAGAAAGTGTCATGAATCCAGCAATAAAGTAGTAATAACCCCTGAATAAAGTATACTGCAGTCAGTACAGAATGAAATGCATGTGAGAAGCAAAACCAAACAGCGAAATCTGTTCAAAGTGTTGCTGCAGCTGGAATGTGTATCCCAAAATCTGGATATGTTGCTCTCAGTCAGCAATATGCAGATAGTATGATTGTCAGATATACCAAACATCCACAGTTGTCTATAGCTATATAAAGCAAATGTAGCAGGATGATGTAGCTGAACAAAGCTAGATATGAATGTGTATGAAGAACAATAAAATGTATATTGATGTAGCAGTAACAGTCTTATCACCAAGTTGAAGTAGTTATCATATAGGAAACTGTAGTTAGAACAGTAGTGTGTATATATGTGCAGCTATAAGAAATGTACAGCATATGTATTGGTATTCAAAGGTGTTAATATTATTTTCTTCACCCCACCCTATAACCACATATAACCCATTCCACGTGAAAATGGTATGTACAATCACAATTAACACCCCTGGACATTTGTTCTGTTGGGTCATAAATATTTGCATGTCCATTGATGCATCTGCCCTGTTCATACATCCAAACCTGATGGCCTGTTGCCATCAATCAACCCTGCATGTTGTTGGACTGTGTATTGCTGTTCAAATTATGCATGTGTTATGCTCGCTGTTCAATGGTGTGAATATCTGGGTGTTTGGTTAATGGGAATACTAATGCATGCTGTTACACCTAATTGTGAATGGTATTATATGTCACTAACCCAAACTGTCATGACATAATGCAAAACATAGGACGACAGGGAAGGCGGGTTCCAGCGGACCCACTTCCCCCACCTCAGCTGGCGAGTGCACCTGGCACTAGTGCACAGTCTGGACCCTCCTCCGGTGGCCCTGTGCCACCTGCGGGTGGAAGCGCTGCAGGGGATGGGGCTCGTCCCCCCCTCTGCAAGTGTGGCCAGAGGAGAACCACCACTCACCCTCCGTAGCGTCCGGACTGTGGTGCGTAGGGAGATCCAGGACTCTGTTCTTGGGCCCCTACGCCAGCTTGAGGCACAGGTGGCACAACTTACGGGCATGCCTGTTGCCCGGCCTACACAGCCCCCAGCACAGCCCCATCCTGGGCAGTGAAGGAACAGTGGCAACTGCCTATGGGTGGGGATAACAGTTCCACTGTTGCCATCTGTGGGCACATGGGCTCTGGATATCCAAACCTCCGTCCCGTCAATTGTGTAACCCCCACACGTGTCATACAAGCCCTGTATGCATCTTGTTTGTCTTGTCTGTTGACCTACCCAACCTACCTCCCCAGCTATACCGACTTCCTTCACCTGACATACCACTCTCACCTGAAAAAAAAAAAAAAAAGGGCACTCTGTACCCACAAAAATTCGCCCCATACATAGCTGCCCATTCCGCACACATGTCTGCTGGACATGGAAACTATCAATTACAATTGGCTGTACAACAAGAATTATTGTTGTCCTGACACCTCTCTCAGGGGTGGAAGGTTTCACATGTCACACCAAATTACATACATATGCACAGCTGTTGCTGATGAAGAAATGGGCAGCTATGGGCATTACCTACATCCCTCCTGCAAATCCCAAGCTTGTTTCCCTACAGTCTTACCCTCATCATGACCCCTTTTTCACCACTTTCCTGTCTCCCCATTTTCATTTCTTTCAAAGAAAATATCGCGGGTGTGCACCAGAGCAAGCACTGTTAAGTGGTTGTAAGCGGATGTGCGCATGTGTGCGTGGAGCTAAACGCCAGTGCGCCTGCGTGAGCTCCACGCAAACCAGCGCTAACCTGGTTACAACTGCTTAAAAGTGCCTTAGTCACTCTGACAGGTCCTGTAGTCAGTTCAAAAGCAAAATAAAATCCCACTGTCAGTACCGAACCCAGGACCTTGGAAACAGCAGTCTGTATGACCTACCACTAAGCCATGACTTTTATACAAGAACATTGTGCTAAAATAAATATATCATGTAATAGTAGGAATGAATGTAAAGGGAATATAGGATGTGTAGTACACAAAGCATGTCATTCAGAATTACTGTCAAAACTAGTGGATTTCCATAATAGTAGTGTGTGAACAGAAACAGCCATGCTAGTTGGTAGCTAGTAGGTAATAATGTCAGTTAATGTACATATATAAATGTATGTATATTTACATATATATATAGTTGTAGGTGTCATTGTGCATACACACTTACTACAGGGAACAGGAGAGAGGAATAGAGAAATGTGAATCTACAACACAGCCTGAATAATGAGAGATACTAACCTTTACACTCACAGAACAGTGTCCACAGCATACCAGCATGGTCCCCGCCCTTACAATCTGAAAGGGCAACGCCTATCTCACATACCCTTTTATAGCACTGTCCTGAAATCACAGTGAGAATGCAATCAGTACACAACTGGCTGCATGCAATTAGCAAATGCTGGCTTACAATTGGTGTAGAGGCCATCACATGGACCTATGCAGATACCTACAAAAGCATCCTGTACTAACACTCCACACATGCAATACGTTCATTGCACTGTCTGGAAGCAGACAGAGGGAGAGAGACAGACAGAGAGTGAGAGAAAAAAAAATACACATGCTACACACTGAGTCTAAGCTGTCAGCAGTGACAGTAGCAAGCTGTGCCAGCAGCAGCAGGAAGCAGAAATAGTGGTAATGCAACCAGCTGCGACAAACACAGGTAATGTAAAGTAGCAGGTTAATAGTCTGCATACTGTGAACCCTCCAAATGTGTCATAGGTCTGTATCTATAGGTATGTCCATGTGATATGTTGTGTGTACGTAGTTCCACCAAAAGGGGATGACTATACATTACATGTCAGTCAGTGTTAGGCCATGATCCTGGCAGCAGTTGTCTGTGTGTTGCCCTCATAAATGGCTGTAGTGACTGTTTTGAAAGGTCAGCCAGGTTCAAAAGGCAGGATCAGCCCATCACAAAGGCAAACTGGCTGGGAACAAGTGTCTGCAGGTACCCAATATCGCTGTATATGTGTCCCATACTGAATAATTCCATAGCTTAGCAGACCAGGCTGGTTATGCTTATGATGTGGTAGTTCCCAGGGTCAGTAGAGGTGCCTCCTTAGTGGTGTGGGACCACTGTTGCTGTATGCCAGTGTCCAGGTACATATCCTGTAGTACGGCCAAGGTTAAATATCAGACTTATATGCGGTTGTATGTCCTCTTGGAGTGCACGTAGCGCACATCCAGGGATACCATCAGGTCACAGTGATGCTGTATGTTCTGCTTTGCTGAGGGTGGACCTCACCTGGACATGTGAGATGATAGGGAGGTTACATTCAGCTGTGATAAGTATTTCAACTTGTGGGGGAGAAGGAGGGGGATACGTGCACTGAACCTGTCTGCAAGAATGTTGCCAATATCTGTGTGCTCGGTGAATGTTAAGTAGGTGTGTATTAACTCAGAGCATATCTGAGGCATTTCGTCCATATGTGTAACATAACTGAAGAAGGCCTTGTGGTTATCTATAGTGTTTGTGGCCATTTCCCTCCCAGAGTAGGCTGTGGCCGTTGTTATGCGAGACCGTAGTGTATTACCAGTGCTGACCACAGATGCCTTCCCTTAATGTGAATCTGCTCTGTCCTGCAGTAGCCTCCTGCTATTTTTATACAATCTGCCTCTGGCTGGGGTCCACCGGACAGAATGCCAAACCTTTGTGCATAGGGTCTGGGTTAGAAATGTGTGTGCAAGTTCCATGCAATCTGTGGGATGTCCGTGGTAAGCATTCGCAAAGGGGTCAGCAGTGTGGGTTGTGGCTTCCACTGGCCCAGTGGGCTGCATGGATACCATCTCAGTCCTAACAAGTGAATAACTGTCTAATCACATACATATCAAAGTAGTCTACTGTGCTGGTGGTGGTGGTGGGATATGTATATCCAGGCCGAGTAACTTGTGTCCACATCACACTAGTGGATGGCGTTCCACATACAGTACCTTGGTATGAACCCCCAGAGTGAGGTTGTGCATTGGACCTGTCGCAGTGTGCTGACCGATGGGGCATGCTACTATGTTGTATGGAATGTGGCAGGTATTGTTGCACAGGTGTTGGCTGAGCACTGATATCTGGCCATGTACTTGTGTATCCACCACGAGACACACACATGCAACATATGGGAGTAGTAGTATATCACTACACTTGAGTATCATGTATAGTATGTGTGTCATATATTGCTGACATAGTCTGCTGATATCCTGTTTGTGTTCTCTTCCAGGGAGATGGCGCGTCAGTGTAATCCTGCCTTCTCTGCAGCGGAAGATGAGGAGATACACCAGAGCCTGGTGCAGGAGTATGACATACTGTTTTCCCGCACCAGCCAGAATCAGCAGGAGAGGGCTGCACTGTGGCAAGACCTTGTCCGTAGGGTAAATGACATTGGCACGCATAATAGGACATATGAGCAGGTGCGACATCACTGCAGTGATTTAATCAGAAATGTCCGTCAGCGTCGTCGGATATCCACAGGCAACAGGTTGCCACAGGAGGTGGGTGGCCACATCCCCTCACCAGACTGGAGGGCTACTCCTAAGTGTTGTGGCTCCAGCCCTGGAACAGCAACAGCAATACACCTGCATCATGATGGAGGCTGGATCCACAGCAGCACGACATGGAGCGTGCAGGTAATATGCCATATGTACACTTGACTGTTCTGTACACTGTTAGTTTATGCATGTGTAAGGTGTGTCCGTGGTATGTAGCTGTCAACATAGTATGTAATTGTGCATGTGTGATATTGGCAATATCAGCAGCTGGTGTGAAAGGCAACTGGTGTACTACTGCACTGTATCATATGCAGTATCAATGGCACAGTTGTTCCCACTGACATTAATCT
This sequence comes from Protopterus annectens, assembly GCF_019279795.1. Lineage (NCBI taxonomy): Eukaryota > Metazoa > Chordata > Ceratodontiformes > Protopteridae > Protopterus > Protopterus annectens. Next base: position 831,066,390 of record NC_056739.1, read on the forward strand.
CCTCATTTCTGCAGGTCCCTCCGGGGTTACAGCAAGGCAGGCCATCCATGCTGGTGAGTGTGTTTAACAATACCTATAATAGTCCTGATAGTGCTAGTAATAGTAGTGTAACTCAGTAGTGCTCTGTGTGTATACTGCGGGGTGTGCATGTGTGCATGTGTGCAGGTGTGCCTGTGTCCACGTGTGCATGTGTGCATGTGTGCATGTGTCCACATGTGCATGTGTGCATGTGTACACGTGTCGACATGTGCCTGTGTGCCTGTGTGCATGTGTGCATGTGTCCACGTGTGCATGTCTGCATGTGTGCCTGTGTCCATGTGTGCATGTGTGCATAAGTCCATCACTGGTAACATTGTGTGGACACTGTAAACTGTGTTTCCTGTCTTCCTCCCACAGGTTCTGGTGCTGCTGTGGTGTCCTGCAGCAGGGAACCTGAATCTGGAGCCACAGGTACTGATAATGATGATATCTGTGTAATGGAACAGGAAGGTGTGTCAGGGTCCGCCATTGGTCAGCCAATTGACAGTACACAGCTGTCAACCCCATCATTGCGCACAGTCATCCTGCCAGTACATCCTTTGTCACCATTGTCCCTAGGTGATGGACAGGATACAGTGGGCATTGACCAGGGTAATGTGATATCTGTGGCACATGCTTCCCCACACAGCAGCCATGGGCAGGGTCCTGCGATGGTACCACACAAACAGTTGCCCATGGGTTCTCGTGGGAGCATCCATGGGCGTACTGCCTCTGGCAGACATGCCCAAAGAGGTCTGTCAACCTCAGCTATGTTTCGGGCTGTCATGCAGGCACAGTCGCGTATGGAAAGGTACACCAGACAGGGTCTGAGGGAGCTGAGAGCATGTCGCACAGCGATGACTGACAGTATGCATGACATCGCGGATGCTATCCGTAATTTCACCGATGTCATAGACAGACGTTGTGGGGACATATTACAGCAGTTCCACAACCAAATGTCCATGAGCCAGGGCAATGGTGGGTGGTTGCGGCGTCGACGTGGCCGTATGCCAGCAACAGCAGCAGCTGGCATTTGGCACGGATGACAACAGGCCTGCGCATGCCCCCATAGTGCCAGCAGCAGCCCCAGCAATGCTGGGTCTGTGCTGTCATTGGAACGCCCCAGGAGACCGTGTGCGTGGCTCTGGACAGTCCCAACAGGGACCTGTGTCCAGTCAACACACTCCCGCTTCTGATGACAGTACCCAGTCTGGCTTAGTACTGGATACGCTCCGTAGCACCTCTGCCAGGCACAGGTACCGTGTCCGTGCCCACAGACACTGATCTGTATGACCTGCCAGGTGCAGTCTGTGGCTGTCCACAAACCCCTGTATATGGCAGCCATGAGGTGGAACTGTGTGCGTGCATACACACATGCGAAATGTTAACACCTAGGGCTACCACATACACACACACTGCACCAACAGTGCCCCACCCTGTACTGCTGTCCCTCACCAACACACATACACACACATGTCAATTGGTGGTATCAGTGGCAGACTCAGGCATACCTTATTCACACCCTGTGCATATGATGACACTGAGCCACCTCCTGCAATCTCCAACATCATTGCGGGAACAGGTAAACACGTTGCTGATGCACAGGGTGACTACATAGAAGTGTATTAGTAGTATCATGTTGGTAACAGTACAGTGTGCTGATATGACTGTGTGTATATCCCAGCATTCCTGATGCAGTAGCCGTATGACTGTCCTGAATTGTTATCTGCACCTATAGTACGTACCAAAGTGTAACAGTTGCACATTATTCCATGCCGGTGGTAAGGATGTCAACAGAAAGCCACATACATGGGTAGCACAGGGGGGAAGCTAATGCAAGTAGTGATATGCAATGATGGACATGTACAGTAATGGTGTCAATTTGCCCACAACGACTATGCAATGTGGATGTTTGCGCATGTTGATATGTGTGCAGTACCAATGTAATCCAAATCACAATTAACTATGACATAATATTGTTCTACCATGGGCATCTGCGCTGTGCATTCCTGGGTACATGTTGATAGTGCCTACATATTTGCACTGTTACCTACTGTTAGTGTTACCCCTTCTTTGTTGTACAATAAACTACTTCCAGCCCTGCTTACTGTAGCTTTGTTTGCATGCATGTTCGCTTGGAGTTCCCTGGAACACTGCTTCCACCTGCAATGCAGAGTTACAGTGCTTCTGTGGACTCCTAGTGACATCTGCATAGCGTACGATATGTATGTCAAGTTTACACATGACAGAACGTCACTGTCCGTCCTGTTCGCATGTACGTTGCCTGTGACACATTGCACATGTCTTACCTGGCATTTACCCACGTGTGCAGTCATATATGCCAGTGCTATGAAACAGTAGCAGTACACCCACACATACACACCTTCAGTATGTTGTTCCCCATTGGCCCTATGTGTTGGTACTCACCATGGCAATCACACTACTAGGGTAGCATGTGCAAAGGTAACCTGTGAATCACCTCTATGGTCCAGTTGTGGTTTATGTGAGTCATGTGGCAATGTCACAGCTGCCACATGTAAGCAGTCAACCATCACCCTTGGCCAGGAACGTACATCACATGTGTGGGATGCCACCGCATAGCCAATCTGGGGACTGAGCTCTCTGAACCCAGTAATGCCATACCCTGTCAGGTGGCATGTCATACTACAATACCAGTCAGACATAGACACGCACTGACAGCAAGCTGAACACACTAGGGCATACGTGGGGACTCAGAATAGCATCCTGCCTGAGCATCACACACCTCCGCAGCTGGCACACAGGCATATGTTACGTCGGAAGAGAGCACATGCCACACATGGCACACACATCCCGTGTGCCACACACTCACAGCCTGTAGGGCTACACAACACACCTGCTACGGATGTGTCAGGTACCTGTCTTGGGCGCTGCAGTGGGGTCCCGCTCAACAGGCTGTATATGGTGAAGGTCACAGTGATATGCCTCAGGGGCATTATGGTCCACCACAAAACACATGCATACAGGTCAGTCAGAGGCATGGACACATATGACTCAGTCATTGACCATGCCACTATGGATGACCTGAGACATACCTCCCTGGACTACATGATAGGGAACATAGAAGGGATCTCTCAGCATATGAGCCTGATCTTGGTTGCCATCATACCCTCACCAGGTATGCTACCACTATATGTAGGAAGGGTGTTATATGTCTACATTCTGCTCAGTCTCAATGTCATTCATAGGGTATCCGCTGGCTGTCAACATGTGCTTACATGCTAGGGAAGCCACAATGATGTGCAAGGGACAGCTTGCATGTGACACCCATGGCCCAATGTATATTGGCGAAGCTCCTTGATACACACATAGTGCCTTATGCTGCAGGACACGGATTGCATAGCCACCTCCGCGGGTATCACACAGGTTAGGACACTAACAGTGCTGCTACACAACACCAGCAGTGTACACCGCAAGATGCATGCACTGGACACTGTCCTCAGCACGGTGAACTGCAATGACTGTGCAGTACCAGAGTCCTGATTCATGGCTCACAGGTGCAACCCATCACTGCCAGGTTATGCCTCATACCATGCCTGTTGTCCCCTACACATGTAACACACATGGACAGGGGGGGTGGTATCCCAAGGCACCACAGATACACACACCTCCAGGTTGTTGGCACAGCACAAAGCATCAGGGCCTATTCATGTGCAGCTAACAGTGTGTCGGACTGCCATCTGGTTCATAGCCTGGCACACACAACCCTCCATACACAGGAAAACCACCTATCCTCCATAACAACACTGGCAATATGACAGTCTCAAGAACTGTCTTTATATGGCTGGACTGCATCCAGCCAAACATTGTGCGTGAGCATTACTGTAGCTACAACACACTAGTTGAAGGGTTCCCAGCATGTGGTCACTGAATTGCAGTGCAATGACATGTTACCACTCCCACAACAGGTGGGAACATGCAGCACCTGTACATCAACTATATGTAGACTATATGGCCCAGACCAGATGTGTATCCCCTGCTGTAGGTATTTTACCATATACACCCACACTGTATAGGCACATACCACGTGCGGCCCCTGCACAGTAAGACACAGTCATATTGTTATGCATTGCAAATACCATTTATCCACTCGAGGCATGTGTCAGACATGGTAACTACTGCAGGTCACAGGTATTTATGTGTATGTGTCACACACATACATCATGTGTGCAATGCCATTGCTGGTTTAGGCAATGGCAGGCATTGTTATGCACAAAGACCCACACAAGGTCATAATGTGTGACACAACCACACGTGGCAGTTGTGGGTTACCAAATCATACCTATCTGTACTCTGACAATGGTAATAGACCCAATAGCAGAGCGCACTATTGGCATTACTGGCCAACTAGCCCTGTTTGGCTGTGCTGATAGTGTGGTGACATCCCCTGTGTTTACTGGGGGAATATGCAGCATCTGGTGTATTGTAGTATTTGCCAAAAGGATCTGTTCTCTCAGATAGGGGAATGTGCATCCTGTAGAGTGCTTTCACAGTTGCCAAATAGGACACCTCCCTCACACAGACGTGCACACACTAATCCCCTCTACACACACTGAGCATTTGCAGGATTCAAACCCCTACCTAACTATGTTATGACACTCGTGACAGATGCATTAGCAGAGCACGCTATTCGAATTACTGGGAGGTTTCCTTCTCCTGCTGTACTTATAGGGTGCTGACATCATCCGTGCTGAGATAGGGGAATGTGCATCCTGTAGAGTGCTTTCACAGTTGCCAAAAGGGATATCTCCCTCACACACACACTAACCCCCCTCCACATACACTGGGCAGTTGCAGGATTCAAACCCCTACCTAACTATGTTATGACACTCGAGACGGACGCATTAGCAGAGCGTGCTATTCGCATTACTGGGAGGTTTCCCTTCTCCTGCTGTACTTATAGGGTGCTGACATCATCAGTGTTTAGAAAGGGGAATGTGCATCCTGTAGTGTGTTTTCCCAGTTGCCAAAAGGGACATTTCCCTCACACAGACTTTCACACACACAAACCCCACTCACCCACCCACACACACACACTGAGCATTTGCAGGATTCAAACCCCTACCTAACTATATTATGACACTTGACAGAGACGCATTAGCAGAGCGCACTCTCGAATTACTGGGCATTTGTTCTGCACCTGCAATATTTATAGGGTGCTGACATATTTATTTCTACAGAGGTATGTACATGTAGTACTACCTGTCAGGTGGGGGATAGCATATATATGCATTTGCAGCCACCTACGTCAGGGTCAGATATGCACATCGCACTGGCAGGTTATGTTCTATACCATGCTTTGTGACCACAGGACCTGTAACACACAACACAACCAGTCCAGAACACCACACCCACATCCAGGACACACACTTAGCTTCCCTGGGAACAGTGCCGGGATATGCATGTGTTCACATACACCATTCCAGTTGTTAACATCAGGTACAGGCATATTGTGTGTGAGAACTACTCAGGCCTCTACCACTTTACCCTACAGCCACTACAATTTGTGGGTCCATGTGCTATGGCAGAACCACACACCACAGCCACATGGGGGAATACATATTGCACCTGTCCATCTGCAACATGGGTACTCACTGTTCCACACCAGAGGTAGACCACCATTGTTGATATCTGACCATACCCACCTTTCCCTGGACATCCATATCCCAACTCCACCCCCAGGCAAGGTTGTCACTGCAGACAAACTGTATTTAGCACAAGCAGACTCTACACTTGTGAAGACTGGGGTGGACGACTTCAGAGGACCCATGCTGGGGGACTATACTGGCCACTCAGCATAATCCTTGACAATTGCATTCTATGAGCATGTGTACGGTTTGCATTGATCATGCTAGCCCACATATACCCATGACTGCTCCACAACAAGACACCTGTCAGGTGTACACCAGCCATATATGAGTGCAACAGACAGAGTGAGCTAATACATTGCAGAGCTGTAGCCCACAGAGGAGGACATCTGTGAACAGTTCCGCACGGCACTTCATTCACACATAATCATCACAACACAGTGTTGACAGTGGAATTGTCCAGAGAATGCAGATAGGGCTCCCCTCAGTCTGTTATTGACAGCCACTTACTGTTAGAGATCCTCAGCAACCCTCTTCCAGCACACACCGACAACATGGCTGTGGCTTAGCACATTCAAACCCTGGGATCTCCACTGTGCCCCTGCTTGACAGAGGCACAGCTCACTAGCCTCACACGTTGCCTTATGTGACCTACTTTACAGTGGCACAGTAGCCTACTGTACTGGGGATGCAGATGCCAAGCACACTCTGGCTGAGCTGTCATTCCCTAGGGCAACAAGCCTAGTATTGACCTCTACACCCATATGTTCAATTGTCAGATGCACAATATTTGTTGTGCTGTTCTACTGTTTGCAGGTCTTTATTGCCATAGCATTCCCTGTTCCTATGACCAACTTGTGTATCTGTGGAAGATGTTTGCATATGACAATCCACTATATCACTTATGTCTCTGTAGTCATTTACTGTGTGCACTGGGCAGATTGCTGTGTTGTGGTTGGTTCCTGGAATGACACGTACAAATACCAGATATGTGTGGCCAACTGCTAAATGGAGATATGGCCTGAGTGTGTGAGCATGCCCAGTTCAGCCTTTCCATGGCATGTTGTCTGACATATGCCTCATTTATCAAAGTGTGCGAGCATGCCCAGTGTGAGCTTTCCATATTTTGCACTCTGAAGTCCACCACATATTTGGGTGTGTGTGAACTTCAACAATATCTCACGTTTATAGTTGTGTGTTGGGTGTCATGTTGTGTACTAACTGACCAACTGCTTCATGTCTGCCACAACAGGGATTATACTGTGCCTGCAGGGATTGCATGGGATACTTTGCAGACAGTTGTCAACATACTTTCATAATGACCTAACACTGTAGTACAGTATAGTGTACTGGTTCAGTACTTTCACTGTGGTGGACAGTATCCTGGGCTTTAGTCCTATCACCGCTTTACATCTTCATAGTGAGCACAACAGACTGTGTAGGGGCCAGTTGTGCACATATCACCATGTTGCATTATGTTCAGATATGGACTACCTACACCAGGCTCGTCCAACATTGGTAGTGTATTCCACAACATGGGTGGACATTGGCAAACACTAGCGATGTTCCCTAGGCCATTTCTGATGCTAGTCACAGGGTGTGTTTGTCCTTCGAAACACATTGTAACTGGAGTTTGCCATGACATATGTCATGGTTAGTATACTGTGCCTCCGTCTACCTCTGACATAACAGTGATACCCAGGGTTAGCCTACCATCTCCCATCCACTCATCAGGATTCCTTTTGAGGGGTGTCGATAGGTGACTCTCTGGCTGACCTGTACCGGGAGTTTACTGAAGAGTGGGGGTGCCTTCTGTGTTATGGATCATTCTGTACAGCTTGTCCTATGTATGTCAGTGCTGGGGTTCAGGTCTCTCATGTGCATAGCCCACTGCCATTCAGATTGTACAAGGTGCAGCATGTTCATTGATTCCAGGTTGGACATGGCTTCATACATCAGGCACAGCTTGCCTGTAGCTGGGCAGTATGGTAGTGTGTGGGGCTGCAGTTTGTTTACTCAGGCAACACATGGCATCTGTTCATGCTCTTTGCTGCTCCTGGTGGGGTACTGTTGTGGACTTTACAGTTGATGGAGGTGTCTGCTGAGGTATATCCCACAGGGGCTATTGTAGTCAATTGTGATGCTGATGAAGGATGACTGCAAAGCCACAGTGACCTCCCATTATCTACATCTGCCAACCTTCATGTTTGGGTGGGTATATAGTATGTTTCTGCGAACACTACAGCAACATGTTTGTCCAGTGCAGGATATCTATCACCTTTTGTCCCCAGATCTCTCATTACATGTTAGGTACGTAATGGGTTAACACCTGTGTGGTAATTTGTGGGCACTTACTGTATAGCCACGGTGGTTGTCTATACACAGTTCTGCAATTAGCTTGCTGACATGGCTATGGCTCCAGTTGTCTGTTTGTAGGTGGCCCTTTTGTGGGTTGCTTGTGTCAGCTGGGGGTCGGATATGGTGGGCTGTTTGTACTCCTCTGCATACATGTTCAGTCACAGTCCTTCCATGTTGGCCTATACCTATGGGACATATATACAGAACGGGCAGGACCAGGCCTTGTGGGATGCCACTCATATCTGCTTTGTAGTCTGACATGGATGCAGCATGTCTGACCATGTCAGTTCTGTCCTTGATCTGGTTTGCAACCCCTCTACTGACATAGGGGTATATATTTAAGCTGGTAAACATATCCATACTGAACTCGTAGGGTATTGTCTAGAAGCATATGCACGGTCCAGCTACGCTGTGTGGACCACATTGCCCTCATCAATGACCTTAATGACTACTTTAAATGGGTCAAACATGTTTAGGGCAGGATCTGCAGTTACAGCCACACTGTGTAGGGTCCAGTATCAGTAGGTCCACAATAGCTTTCTGTCTGCGGTACATACTGATCCTTTCCATAGCTGTGCAGACCAAGCTTGTCAGGATCCTGGGGTGGTAGTTTGCAGTATCCATTCAGGCAACACCTTTGTTGTGAAGGACCACTGTTGTTGTACACTGCTCTTTGGGTACATATCCTGTGGTAAGGCAGACATTGGGCAGTAGTGTGATTTGGCATTCCATTATTCTTGGAGTCCATGTTGGCCTCAGCCCAGGACACCATCACATACCTTTGCTGCTGTGTGTTTTGCTTTGCAGATGATGGCTGTTACCTCAGCATCTGCAATGTCAGGGGACCAGCAGTCTGCTGGGATAGATATGTTGCATTCTGGGGGGGGGGGTTTGCACTGCACCTGTCAGGTTGTATGTTAGCAATATGTGTGTGTGTTTGGTATGTTGTTTGTAATATCTGTGTGATTCGGAGCATATCTGTGGATGCCCAACATGGTTCCTACCATCAGTTAAGTAAGCCTTGTGATTATCCTTAGTGTCCTGTACAATTTGTATCTTCATAGGTTCATGGGTTCATACTAGGTTATCTGCCCTAGGGCATTAGTAAGCCTAGCCAGAGTGTGTGTATCTTTTGCCGCACCTTGCTATGTGACTATTATGGCCATTTATGAATTTCTTTACTGTGCCTCTGTCTGGTCGTGACACAGTGAAGACCCCCAGTATACATGTACGATCATCCATCCACTTGGCAATATTCCTGTTGAGGGGTGTCAGTGAGGGGCTCTGCCTAACATGGATTGGGATCCTGTTTCTGGGTGTGGGGAGCCTCTGGGTTATGTATCTGTCCCTCCAGCACATCCTATTTTATTATGTGTTGAGGCTGACATCTGTCACTCTCACAGCTCCAATGGCTTTGATTTCCTGTGGTGGAGCATGTCCATTACTCCTGTGTTGGACATGGCCTTGTACAACAGACATACAATGCCTCTGTGTAGGCGGTCTGTGACTGCATTCAGCTGGGGTGTCTACAGCCAGGCAGCATATGACATATATTTCACACCCTTTATCCTCTTGGTGGAGTAACTATGAGGTCTTCCGAACCGCTGCAGGTGTCACGTACGGTACATCCCATATGAGTCATTGTACTAGATTATGGGTCTGATAAGGGAACAGTACAGCGGCACAGTGACCTCTGTTGATGTAGATGTGAATCCTTTCATGATACGGTGTCCAATATCGACAATCTTCCTAGCCACATTGGCATTGTGAGTGTCACATGACAGATTACTGTCGACTTGTGTCCCTAGGTCCCTGATTACTCCTTGCATACATAATGGTTTGCCACCTATGTGGTAATTTGTGTGTACCTTGTCTGGTATTTGGTGGGACATTCATACTGTCCAGTGTCTTCTGGATGTCTGGGTGGAGTTCTTGTGTGTGAGAGTGTGGTCTGTTGCATGCTACAGACTGTACAGCAGTTTTGACTACACTTAGGTGCACATGGGTGGTCTTCGCTGCTTTGTGCATTGTCAGTTACCTGGCTGTATGGGTGTCTGTGCTGCATATGGATACACCCCCTCCTTTGATGTTTTGGTCCAGGTGTTGGGGCCATAACGCATGATATGTGGTATAACCTGGTAGTGCTGGTGTGCTATCACTAGGCTTGCAGCAGGCTTCTGTCACTGCACAGACATCGATGTTCTCCATAATGGGAAGTGCCTCAGGGGCATGCATATTGCAGTTTACACATCTGGCATTTGTCAGTATTACCCTTATGTTTCTTACCACTTATGTTTTCTAGGGTGGTGGGTAGTCTTTTTGGCTTTGTCTACATACGGCTCTATGGAGGTGGCAAAGGCCTTATCCAGTATCCAGACGCACAGGGGTAACAGGTGCAAGCCACCCCTGGAACAGCAGCATGGCTCGTCATGCTTGACATCTCAAGCAGACAGACATTAGACCCTCTTGGACTGACAGCTGTAACTGTGCCACCTGTTAAACATGATCATTCTGTGTTTGTACTGTGGCATCATTCTTGGTGAGGGTTGGATGCTGCACACGGCCAGTGTCATACTGGCCTGGGGTACATACTCAGAGAGCTCATCCATGTCTCTTTTCATGTAGACCAGGGAGGTACATCTCAGGTCATTCACACCAGCATGGACATTGAGTGCATCATATTTCTACTTGCTTTGGGGTGACCTGCGTACTTGTGTTATGTGGCATATTGTGGCAGCCTACAGGAAGCTTACTCTACCCTTTCCCTTGTTCAGTCTGGTGAGTAGGACAGCAGTGTGTCTGCCTATACAGACACCTATTACAACTGTATCAGGCATGTTGTTTCTCCTTCTGGCCTGTGACTGTTTGGCACACCAGCTTTGTGTACTATGTGTTGTATGTGCTATGTTTGGAGGTTGTGGTTGCTTGTGATTAGGGCCTCCAGGAATGTTTTTCTGTGTTTATGTGTTTGGTTTACAGTTGTGGTAGGTCTATGTGGGACTGGGTTTGTGGTGTATGTGGTTACCTTCTCCTCCTGACTAGTTTTGACAGTACTGAGTTGGGGGAGCTCAACCTCCGGTTTGGATACATGGTTGCATCTATCACATATATTTGTATTAATTGGGGGGAGTTGTGGTTGTCTGTGTACTTGGGACAGGTGTCACATTGCCTCTGGATTCACAGATTCTACTTGTTGTGGCTGGACTTAGTGGATTGTATGTGTGGACATATGTTATTGCCATACTACTGATCCGTGATTACTTCCCTTTTTATGTTTGCTCTATCATGTGGTAGCTTCCTCATTCTCTTGCATGGTTTGGTAATGGCTGGAGTCCAGCATGCCAGATGCCTGCGTGTATGGCATTGTGTCTTGTTGTTATTTGTGATTGCATACTCCAAGCATTCCTGGCTGTGTTCATGGAATGCCTGTATAACATGTTCTGCGGTGTGTCCCATATTCTGCACTTGCACAGGGCCTTTCGTGGATTCCACATCGGTTTGGAGGGCTGCAACCTATGCTTTACACATGTTTTTCACTGTGGTATTCTGGCCAGGGACTGGGGTCGGGATGTGTATATCCAGTGTGATTACTCTATGGTCTGGTCTTACCAGTGAAGGATACACTTCTCATCTTGCCATCCAGTACACATGTTGCTGATTATCACATCCAGTATGCTTACCCCTGTTGTGGGAGTGGTATGTTGTTCCTGGGCATTTTGGTTTATGGATTCTGGGAACTTTTCTCCGACTGTGTTGGTGCTAGTATAATGCTCCCGGTGTATGTCTGGGTATTTTCAGTCAAGCAATATAATGTGGTTTGGGGGGCTTGATATATTCATGTATTCCAACATAGGCCAGGTGATGTTCCTGGTATTAGGACAGTAGTCTGCAGCAGGCTATATACTGGGAGGCGGTTTTAGCCATTGGTATTTGACCATGGCTAATCCATGCTGCTTCTTGTTGTGGTACCAACATGGGGGTGTGGTTATCCTTGACATTTATTGCTAGTCACCCTCCTTTTGTAGCTTGTTCCATGTTTTGCAGCTGTACAGCACAGTATGAGGTGTGACCTGGTAGTGTTAGGGTGCTGATGTGAGCCTTGACCCACTTCTCTATTACAGGACTGATATCTACATTCTCCATACTGTGTGCGTTTACACTGCACATATCTTGCTGTTTAGACTTCTGGCATTGGGTAGCATTACATCTAGGTTCCTATCCCTTGTGGTACCTATGAAGGTGGGTTTGTGTTTTGAGACTTACCTATTCAGGGCATGCTGTGGGTACTGACAGCCTTTGCCAGTATCCATGGGGCATGGACTGATAGGTGCACACCACCCCTAGCAGGTGGTGCATCTTGTCATGCTCCGCATGTCTTCTCAGCCTGAAACACATTGGCTCCCCTTTGACTAACTGCATTACTTCAGCCAGTTATTGCACTTGATCATCCCATTGTCATTTTGTGGCTTCATGCTTGGTGAGGGTGGATGTTAGTCAGGGTGCTCAGGTGTGCATATAGTACATGGTGTTACATTACTTAACACATGGCATTCATGCCTCAGGTGGTGCTGCAGGGCTGCCTCTGTCGGATGCGCATATTACACTCCCTGTACATGTTTGTGAGCAGGTCATATCATTTTAGTCATCCCTGTTATTATTTGAGTGAGTCAGAGGGGGTATCATTCCCAGGGTTCCTACTGAGCCAGTGTATGTGCTATGTTGCCTCTTTGCCAAGGCCAGGGCATACTGGGCACGCCTCCTTCTGCCTACTGGGGCAGGCTCAGGTTGTTCCTCCTCCGAGTCACGCTCTGCCTGTGACGGCCTTGGCAATGGTGGGGGGCTGTTTGGCCCAGCCCTATGCTGGTCCTGCTGCAGCTGTTTTCGCAAGATCATATTATGTAGCATAGCACATACCATGACAATTTGGGTACATGTAGTTGGTGTGTACTGCAAGGCTCTACCAGATGTGTCCAGACACTGGAACCGTGACTTCAGCAGCCCAAACACACGCTCTATTACATTACGTGTTTGTGCATGTGCCTCATTATGGCGTTCCTGTTCAGGTGTGTGTGCGTTTCTGATGGGTGTCATCAGCCACGGCTCCAGTGCATAACCTGCATCCCCCACTAGGTGTCCGTGTGGGATGTCCACATTGGCAAATGTCTGGTACAGCTGCGTCAAATGCCAGATGTGGGAATCATGGTAACTCCCAGGGCAGC
>NC_056739.1:831084611-831257111 GCF_019279795.1 Protopterus annectens
TGCATGATGGGCATGTCCAACACAGGGGGAGTGAGGCATGCATGATGGTCATGCACAACACAGGGGGAGTGAGGCATGCATGATGGGCATGCACAACACAGGGGGAGTGAGGCATGCATGATGGGCATGCACAACACAGGGGGAGTGAGACATGCATGATGGGCATGCACAACACAGGGAGGAGCAAGGCATGCATGATAGGCATGGCAAACACAGGGGGAGTGAGGCATGCATGATGGGCATGCACAACACAGGGAAGAGCAAGGCATGCATGATAGGCATGGCAAACACAGGGGGAGTGAGGCATGCATGATGGGCATGCCCAACACAGGGAGGAGCAAGGCATGCATGATAGGCATGGCAAACACAGGGGGAGTGAGGCATGCATGATGGGCATGCCCAACACAGAGAGGAATGAGGCATGCATGATGGGCATGTCCAACACAGGGGGAATGAGGCATGCATGATGGGCATGCACAACACAGGGGGAGTGAGACATGCATGATGGGCATGCACAACACAGGGGGAGTGAGACATGCATGATGGGCATGCACAACACAGGGAGAAGCAAGGCATGCATGATAGGCATGGCAAACACAGGGGGAGTGAGGCATGCATGATGGGCATGCCCAACACAGGGAGGAGCAAGGCATGCATGATAGGCATGGCAAACACAGGGGGAGTGAGGCATGCATGATGGGCATGCCCAACACAGAGAGGAATGAGGCATGCATGATGGGCATGTCCAACACAGGGGGAGTGAGGCATGCATGATGGGCATGTCCAACACAGGGAGGAGTGAGGTGTGTGCACATGGGATATGTTAGAACAGTTTGATATCCCTGGTGGAAGGCAAGGAAATGAACTAGGGGTGTTGAGTGAGGGTGTGTCAGGCATTTTGCTGATATCAGCCCCTTGTAGAAGTGTGGGAAAGTCCACTGTTGATGCCCTTTGCATATCAAAACCCTGGGGTTTAATGAATATGTACAGGGGTAGAAAGAATAAGGCAAAAACATTTCCTTGGAACATAAAGAATAGAACTTTATCAGAATATCATCTTAATAAAATATGTTTAGGAAAATCGCATGGTACAAAGCAGCCAAAAGTAACAAACACACAATTACAATTACTCAGTTACTATCATAATTACATTTAAGCCTAGAGTGCCCATTTTTAAATAAAATAAATAGTAAAAGTCCATAGTAAAAGTCAATAACATAAAATTGTGTATGTGTGTATGCGTGTGTGTATATATGGATCTACTATATTTCGTCGAATTTCATTTGGTCGAAAATGATTTCAGGCAGCCCACTTCACTGAAACCTTATATGACTGAAAGCACATTTGGTCAAAAATGGTAATTAGCCCCTGCCCCACTGCAGTGCGACCCTGTAGTGAGAATATAAAGTTAGGGGGGGTGTAGGCGGTGTAGCCCCCCACATAATTGCAGTTTATGCACTGTTATATACATTTATATCCATTAAAAATACATGAAAACATATAACATCAGTAGAAACTGGTTGCAAAATGTGGGGGCTATGCTCCCCACACCCCCCAATATGGGGGGCTGTGCCCCCCCAACTTTATATTCTAACTCCAGGGTCACACTGCAGTGGGGCAGGGGCTAAATACCATTTTCGACCAAATGTAATTCAACCAAATGTGCTTTCAGTCAAATGAGGTTTCAGTGAAGTGGGCTGCCTGAAATAATTTTCGACCAAATGTAATTCGACTAAAAGCAGTAGACCCATATATACAGATATATATATATATATATATATATATATATATATATATATATATATATTAGATTCAAATTATTGTTTATATTTGAGTTTGCATTTAAGCACAGATTTTCCAAACTATATTTAATGAAAGTGCTTTTCAAAGCAGTGTCTTAGTTTAAGTATTTACTAATTGTTTCAACATTTCAGCTTTTCAACAATTACCTTCCACATGGCACATTTGTGGTTAAAATCAGGATTCACTCCAGATTAAAAGAACATCCAGTTATTCCTAATGTAAATGCTTTCAGGCTCATAGGTAATTAATAGGCATGCGGTTCAGGACAGCACTGTGGAGCTTAGCCCAGTTTTCACAAATGCCCAGAGCACTGTGTTGTTAATTGTCGTCCTCAGACTGACATACCACGCAAGTAGAATCAAATTCTGGACTACAAGAAGCAGATTATTAACAGCTCATAGCCTGAACCCTCCGTTGGAACTGCCAGATTTTATAATACACTAATTTATAGCAAGCGTCTCTTTACACCAGCAATGTTGTAGTATTAGATTTATTGAATGAAGGAGTTACCCACAGCAGCAAATTTCATCAAATTGGATGAGGTTCATCATTTTAGACACTATACCTGTGAAAACCATTCAACATAAAATGAAACATTGAATGCATGTGTGATGAAAAACTTCTTGCATGTGATGGCAAAGTCTCCCGTACACCTCTCTGTTGCACCTCTTACACCTTCTAACTATTATAACTACTGCTGAGGTAATCAGACCTCAACAGTAAGTTAGAAAGTCCTTCATCAAAACCCAGTCAATATGCTGGCATCAAACAAGCAACCATCAATGAGACAGTTGTTCATGAACGAAACAAATTTAAATAACCCCTTTGTCAACTGAGATGCTCTAAGCAAGTATGAAACTGCTCAAAATCATGAATGCGGGCAATTTGTACTAAACATACACACACACACACACACACACACACACACACACACACACAGAGTCATAAACAGGCCATTCTTCAGATTGTAAATATGCAAATATTTTCACTCAGTTAATTGGATATATAGTCCAATATAAGAACATTTTTTAGCCATGACCCAGATCTGAGGCAAACACTGTAGTATTTATAAAATATACTTCAGTAAATGCTTCAGTACTAACTGAATACCATTTTTTGTGCTAGAGCAGAATTTTAATGACAGTAATACAAAAAGAAAAATTTGTGGTATCACTCAAAGTCTCAGAAAACCCAGTATGCAACCTATACTGGGTCAAAAATAAACAAAGAAGAAACTTTGCAGTGTGAGGGTGTGATGTTCACTTCCTGAATTACGTTCAGCACCTAGTTCATTAATAAAATTTGAACTGTAAAATACATGCTACAAAATAATAAAATAGAAACTAGTAGGTAGTTCACAACTGAGTTAAAATGGAATATCCTTTATTGAAACACACAAACAAGCGATCCTAGCTGAGTATAAGGAAGAGCATCAAAAACATTCCTTATATATAATCAGGTTATTTGGAGAAAAAGTGGTTTAGTTTGTATTTATTAATATTTGTTCTGATAGATGTCTAGTGGTAGATCTTTTTGTTAGTTAGTTAGCTAGTTAGTTATTTTGTTAATTAGTTAGTTTCTTAATATTATTTGGATTATTTGGTTAGCCTATATGAAGTGTTAAATAGCTAGCCTTATACTGTAGTTTGTCTCTAGCATTTTACTTTCAGTTTTAGGTAGTACAGTCTCTGATTACACCATGCTGTTAAGAGGAAGGGGGCCTTGGTTAAAGGAACGAGTTTAATGCTTTGATTGCTCTTAACAGAACCACCCTCTATAATTATTCCCTTGCTCCAAATAACCTGATGATATATAAGGAATATTTTTGATGCTGTTCATTATACTCAACTAGGAATGCTTGTTTGTGTTTTTCAATAAAGGATATTCAGTTTTTAACTCAAGTCTGGACTACTACCATTTTTAACTGTACTATGTTCTGTGTTATTATTTTGTAGCACGTATTTTACAGTTCAATTGTTATTAATGAAATAGTTGCTTAACATAATTGAGGACATGAACATCACACCCTCCACACTGCAAAGTTTCTTCTTGGTTTGTTAATGACAGTAATGCATACAGTTTACATAACTTGGCAAATGTAGATGTGCCTGTGTAGTGATCTACCAGATCAAAGACAGACTTTATTCTGTTATTTCATTTCTGCACTGTTTACTTCCTCATTATTGTCAAATGAAAGAAAATTTGCATTAAACCATCTGGCAGCAGGCGCATCAGAAGGTCAGTACAATTTTGTGCTCTTGATGTCTTAGCATTGGCATTTCCACAGTCTATACACAAGAGGGAGACAGAGCCAAAGTTATCTTGGTTCAGCTTCAAGCAATTTAAATGAGAGGATTTTCTTGAAACATCAATTATCAGAACCAGCCTACCAAAGTTTTGGGGTAGGAAAAATCATAAAGTCTGAATATGTAAACATTATATGTTTTTGCTTAAGCATGTTTTTTTTTCAGCTTACAGCCAGCTCTTGTGTGAAAAATATCTTTTATTGTCCACTGGAATCACTAAATGGTTGAAAAGTGCATTCCTGCGTGCAGAAAAAAACAAGATTTTAGAATTTTTTTATCCGTCTCAATTATATGTTTCATTATCTGAACAGTTTGATTATCCGAACTACCCTAGGTCTCAATTAGTTAGGATAATTGACTCTCTACTGTAACTAAAAAGTAGTCAATGCCTTGACCATTTCAATGGAAATACAGTTTTTGCAGTAATTTGCTATCAAAATGCATACATTTTCTAAGTTTAATTTGCTGTTAAATGCTTAAAAGACAAGGCAAGACAGGAGTTACTGCTGTCACAAGTTTATATGTGACAGACAGGGGCTGTAGTCTTGAAGTCCTCACTGCTGCTGCCAATTTATATAGGAAGGTACAAGGTTTAAATCCATACCACTGGCACTAAATAACATGCAAGGGAAGAGGGGTCCAGGAGGGCACAAACTTAAGCCACACTTCATTCAGCTCCCATCTTCAAAGCTGATATATGCACACTGGGAAGATCAGTGTGATGAATCCTTATGATAGTACTATGCAAAGCTGATTCTCCAGAAAGTTGGTGGTTCCAACTGGCACTAGATTTACATCAGGTACAGTCTGGTAGTAGCAGCTGTGGGATTTAAGGGTTAAGTGGGTACAACATCTGGGAGAAAAAACAGAGGGTAAACAGGGCTGGGGATGGATATTATTCACTCAGACAGAAAATTCATCCCTGGTTTCATACCTATATCCATACTGGACACATATAGCATGTAAATGGTTCATCTCTCAGGCCCCTGTTTGTAAATGTTCATCTCCCTAATCCCTGCTCACACTTATCAAGGGTACCAGAACTAGTCAGAGATTTGGGATGGATGGTTAGGCTTAAAAAGGCTCCACTGGTCTGGGGGCAGGAATTATTCACTATGAACCTATGACAGCAGATCTAGGATCATTTCCATAATATGCTAAAGTGGGGAGTTGGTGTTGTGTGAGCTGCCATTTACAGAGACTGGCAGCATCACTATGTGTTGGTGGGAAAGTATGGTTGTGGTAGCAGGTATGGCTGCACTACAGAAATCTCCATTTGCCAGTATGGCATTTCCTATCAAGCAAAGGCATCATTTCATAGTTTTTGTTTCATTTTATCTCTGTTATGTTGCTGAGATCTGTATGTGGAGCAGTATAGCATGGAAGGGAATGGTCATTGTGCTCACAAACAGCACACAATTTATAAGACTTCAGTTATGCACAAACAAAGTATCATACTGAGTCCAGCCCATATATAGGTGATGTACTCTGTCAGTCATATGCCAATTGAGGGAGGGGAATAAGCATGTGTGGTGTGCCTGTTCACAGTGGACCATGACCATGTACAAGGTCTTGCCCTACTGCTGTAATTCTTTAGAAATTGCAAAGGACTTTAGTATGTAGATATACTGTGTACCAACCCTACTGCATGCAGCACAGATGATTATTAATAGATTACCAAGATTTTTCTGCGTAAGAAGACATATGCAATATTTTTCAGGAGACGTTAATGATATCGCTTCAGTACCAAATCTCCCTCCTTGTTTTTGTGGTAATGCTACTAGAAAACAGACTAACTTACATATCAAAAGCACAGCTACCTTGCAGAGATAAAATAAAACACAATTTAAATATTTTTAAGGTTTGAATAGCTTGAGCTCTAAGTCTTGAAAATGTAAAACCTTACAGTTATTATTGCACCTCTCCAATGAACATACACTTCAGCTAATAGATAAACAAATCTACAGCCACAAGTATTAAAATTCAAATAAAGAAATCCTTGGTAGAGTCAAATACACAAGCAGCTTTCAACTTGCATATGAAAATATAAATCAAATATGTTTAAAAAGACAAATGGTATAAACAAGAATCCCAACTAATACCTTAACTGGACCTGATTATACCAATAGCTGTAGAGATTTAGAAGTTCAAAAAGTAATAGCAGAATTTCACTAACAAATGTAGTCCCAACTGGGTTAAGTTTGAGCTCTGCATTGAAATGTAAGCTACCCACACAGTTCAGAATTAAAGCAGTAGCTCAGCTGACATTCCTTTTTGGCAAGGTTCAAAAGTGGCTAATGGTTCTCTTGTTCTCAAAATGGTTTAGCTCGTGTGTGTAGGGTGGGATGAATTTGAGTGCCACAGGCTACACAGAGCACACTTAGTTTCCTTTAGAAAAGCTGAGCTACCTACCCCCTGAAAGCAGTTTTCCTCCAACAAAGTTCCTTTTTTCAGATCTATACCTTTTTTTCATTCTATATGTTGTAAGATTTATAAGTATTTTTTTAATCAGAAGAAAATACAATTTCACAGGGGTTTCAAGGCTATTTTAGTGTAATGGTCATGTGTGCCTTGCCAATACTCATCCTCAGCTTTACCTCCTTTCTCAAGGTGGGATAGGCCAGTTAGTCCTGGTGTAAATTTGAGAGCACCATCCAGTTGCCCATATTTAGTTTGAAGAAAGATCTTGAGTAACATGGTTTAATCAATGAATGAAGTTTACTCCAGAAAAGGAGGCGATGCTAGGTGACAAATCCCTCTCTCTCTCTCTCTCTCTCTCTCTCTCTCTCTCCATCTCAGTTTGTTTAGCTGATGATGAAGGTTCAGATCTCTGGTACTGGTGTTAGCTGACTGTTTGACTTACTGTGTCATTGGAGCTCAAGGACCATTAGCTCTCTAGTAAGCATGGTATAGATCACCTTACCTCGGGCACAGAGTACAGTGACATGACTTTTAGTTTCCCCTGTTAACTTAAGGTTTTTAATACCAAACATCCTAATTAGGAATTCCTGAAACGTTTTCAGTTTGTTAAGATGTTGACTGATATATATATATATATATATATATATATATATATATATATATATATATATATATATACTGAATGGAGAATTTTACTTTATGATTCTGATCAGTGCTGAAAACAGAGGAACAATAACGTCTCTGAATTTAGACAAAATTCATATGGTTACTAGTCCTGCTAACTAGAAGGATTTCCTGACTACAATTGTCACACAGTGATCAAAGAAGACCCAGAGGCCATGGTCCTTGACTACCTTTTCATTTGGTAAGGTGTGTCTTCAGTACTGTATGATGTGGGTAATTTGTTTTGCAAAAGAAACAAAAGACATTTCAGCATTCACTTTATGCCCATTTTCTGTATGCCAGGTAGGAACAAGGATAAGTTTTTTCTGAAGAATACAGACACCTGAAAGGGTTTTTACAATTATACCTAGTTTGCAGTTGCCTGCAAATTTGGTTACATGGAGGTCTTGGTTATCATTTTTGAGAATGGATAAGTAGATAGTAAACAGGAGATGATCCAGTTCAAATCCCTGGGGTACAATGCAGGTTATCTTATAAGTATTTACAGAGGCATTTGCCTATGAACTATCATACCATGTAAGGTTTGGTGTTTAAGGATATCTTCCTTGCAATTCTGGCATAGGATTTGGTATCAAATACTTGGGTAGATCAAGATCACATGTATGAAGAGTATTACAGCTTGAATAATCCTCTCAAATGGGGTTTAACATACATGACCTCTACCTGATACAGCCAAGTTGCTGAGGGCCAAACCTAATGATTTTTTTAGTATCATAATTAATGAGACTGGATATGATACACTCTGTGGCTTTACAGATCATACTTGTATGGCTGATTGGTTTGTAATTTTATGGATCCATTGTAGGGCCACCATTCTAAAGGGGCATCACCACAGCAGTGCACCGCGATTTGTAGGGCCACCATACAGAAGGGGCATCAACACAGCAGTGCACCATGATATGGAAACACACTGCTTGTAGCTATGCTTTTGTTAAGCAATTATGGAATATTTCAGCTAGAGCCTGTTTAACACGGTTTAAGCACCTATGTATGTTTCAGGACCCATGGAGGATGTGTTTTTGGCTTTTGATCACACCTTAGTTTAACACAGTTTCTTCACATGTTTTCCAAGTGAGTTTTTACAGACTCTCAAGAAATGCAGCTTAGGGATTGTAGTTATCACTCAAAAAAACACTTTTACTGTTAACTGTCATTTTACAAACTGATATATATCTTGCTGACTACCTTGATGACACTCAATTTGAAAAGGGTAGACAAATTTTAAAGTTGAATATTACCTCTGATCATAAATCGATAAAGACGAACTGTTCCAGTATCCACTTTTATGAACTTAGTTAATTTTCTCAGTATTCTGCAACTTACTAAGTTTATGTTAATACATCTGTACACCAATGCTATTAACCATAAAAAGGTATAATTGTACCACTACTATATCTAACAGCTACTAATACTTCAAACGTAGTAGTATATATGATATTAATCTCATAATCTCATCCAGATTACAAAATAAGCAGGTACACGCTTTAAAGATGCAATGTGGAATGTCACTAAATATTGCAACTAGCTGAAACCTTCCTAACACAAATAAAGGATTAAACAATGTTGACAGAACAATACTAGTAGGAAAAATAGCAAAATATACTCATCGGATTAACCAATATGTATGCCTCTGTTTAAAATTTCATGCCTATTTTTCCGGTATAATTACAGTCAATTAAGAACATTTTGATAAGAAGAGATCATTTTTAAAAAAAAAAAAAAACTTTTGTTAGACCATAGTTTAACAATTGCTGTGCAAACTTGTTTGGAAGGCTTTCTGCTGTCCTGTTAACACTGAGTCTTTAGCACATTTGCAAAATGATTTACTTGCACACAGCTCGAGTGTTACCCGCTACACTACTCTCTCACCCACAACTGTCCTCCACACCCAGAGCTTGCAATTTTACTCTATCCACTACCTCCCCTTTCTCCTGACATCATAGGAATATCTTAAAGGTATACCTCCCATTCAGCACAATACAGCAATACATAAACATTTCCACCCACATGACTCCTCTATCCTCCCGCATTTCTCATCCCTTCTGTCTCTTCTACTTCTCAATCCACTTTTTAGCTCTTTTCTCATATACTTACACTCTCTTATTACTATTTTTTTATTTTATTCATTTATCCTTTGTTGATCGGGTTAATCCTACTAGGCTATCAGCCTGTTTACAGGGGGGAGACTTGAAGTGGTATTTATACTACTAGGGGAAGTCTGATCAGGGGATCAGGGAACTTCCCCTACTTGCAATCATATGAGGATGCTATTGTTGGTAGCACGCCCAACTTCTTGCTTCTGGCCTGGGCATATAGGCAGCTTGGAGAAGCAGGATGAAGTATGGTGATCATATGCAAACTTGAAGATGGAGTGGAGAAAAAGAAAGTGAGTGCAAACATGGAAGCAGTGGAGCAGATACAAGAGAGGTTGCTCAATTGGGGAAGCATGTCAGAAGGAGCAGAAACGTCATTATTATCAGAGGAGAAGGGAGAAGTGAAACAGAAGAAGAAAAGGAAGGTTGTTGGACCAACGCAGGATTTGGAATGCTTATTTTATGAAAGGCTGTTCAAGGGTGATAGTGAAATATGGCAAGAATGATTTTTACAGAGGGCTGCAGGATGTCTACTTAAGAGATATGTTAAGTCAGAGTGAACAGGTGACCGAGATGGTGGCTTAGTGGGGAGAAATTATGGACAAAATACAAGAGGAGGAGGTGAAAGAGATAGAAATACAGAATAAATCGTATGCTCAAAAGGTAAAGGAAGGAGAGAAGTGAGTGGAAGAAAAGAGAGAGATGACAAAAAGAACATTTGTGATACTACTGAGCAGCAAAGAGGAAAAAGAACTCAATAGAGATGAGGTTTAGGACACAGCAATTGCAGCACTGGATATTTCACCAAAAAAGGTAAAAGCTTTTATACATATTAATAAAGAGGTATATTATGAAATTACATTTGAGACAGATCAGTATATGGAAGAATTCTTAGAAAAGTTTGAAAGTAAAAAAATGCAGTCCTTGGAACGACTATATAGTACAAACATTTAATAGAGAAACAAAAAAACAAATTATTGTGAAATTTCAAATTGAAGCTGAGAGAGAATTGTTAAAAGATTATTTGAAGGCTGTATGCAGGGAAGTGATGGACATTACAAAAATTCACAATGACACAGGATTATGTACTGGGGGATGGGATTGTGTAGTAACTTTAAAAATGGAAACTGAAAAAAATCATACATATTTCAAGTGTGGTAAAAGTAAAAGGAAATTGAAGCTATGTTAAATATAGGGAACAACCACAAACATGCTTTTTTCTGTAGAAAAGATGACCAATTGATTAGTAACTGTGATAAAAGAAAATGTTTTATTTGTTGAAAACTAGGGCATAAAGCTAAGAAGTGTGATATGATATACAAAATATGTGGGAAAATGGAAAGAAGAACAGATGTAAGAAACAAGTGAAGATGAATATGTAAATTGGAGAGTGGTGAGAAGTAAAAAGAATTTGATAGGAAAAAGGGTGAAATACAGAAAAAGAAAGTTTAAGAGTGTTGTCGTGAAAGAAAATAAAAAAGCTAAAGGATAAATGTGAAAAGAAGTAGCAAATTTTATTAAAAGGAAGATGAAAATCTTAGGCATAAATGTTAATAGTATAAAGAATATTAAAAGACGAATAGGTGCTTTAGAATGGTGTGCATCACTCAGTATGCATATAATTATACTGGAAGACATGAGAATATTAATAGAAGAAGAAAGGTCACAAATGGAAACATTATTTAGAACATGAAAATAAACATGTTCAGGTATTGCAATTTTATGTACTGAAACAATAAAAGTTTTAGATTATACTATAGTGGAATTAGGTAGAATAATAGTTATAGATGGAAGATGGAAGAAAGATGTGTATAGAATTATTGCATTTTATGTGTATGTTAAGATGAAAGAAAGAGAAATAATGTTTAAAAAAATCTTAACTATGTAGGAGTGAATATAGAGATAATATTAGTGGGAGACTTCAACTGTGACCTAAGAAAAAGAAGAAAAGTAGGAAGTAATGTTTGGGAATGTATACAAAACAATAAAATGTGGCAAGTTATACATATAGGATGAGAAACATTTGGACTTACAAAAAAATGAGATGAAAACAGAAACTGATCACTTTGTAATATCTAATAGTCTAAAAGTAGTACAGTAGGTTTAAAGGAAACAGTATTTTCAGATAATTTAGCTAGATGGGTAGAAGTGCAAGAAAAGGAGGGATATATAAGATTAGGTAAAGGCATTAAGAGACTTAATGAAAAATATTTAGATGAAGAAGACAGAAAAGAGATTAACCAGCTATGGAAATAGCATGTGGTTATGAGAAGTTTTTATGAAATTTGGAAAAACTGGTGGATAAGCTTTAAAGAAAAATACAACAAGTGTTTTCTGGAATATCAAGTAATGAGAAGGAGGAAAGAGAAATTAAAACATAAGCAAATGAATCAAGAGGTGATTAAAGAAGTAATAGAAAAAAAGATAAATATGAAAAGGAGAAAAAGTTTTATAAGATGAATCAGGAGAGGATTAATTATGTTATATAAACAAATATATTTTTACAAGGGGAAAAAAAGAGGTTGTGCCTTATTTAAATAAGATCGTAAGAGAAAATGAAAGAATAATAAGGGAACTGATGAATAAGGAAGGTAAACCAGTGAATACACAAAAAAAGAATACTTGAAGAAATAAAGTGCATATAAATACATTTTAAAAAGGGATATAGAAGAGAGGCAGAATGGAAAGTTAAAAAATAAGTAAAGAGGATAATAGGAATATGGAAAAGAATATAAGTGTACTTGAACTTAGTGTATTTCTAA
This sequence comes from Protopterus annectens, assembly GCF_019279795.1. Lineage (NCBI taxonomy): Eukaryota > Metazoa > Chordata > Ceratodontiformes > Protopteridae > Protopterus > Protopterus annectens. The sequence goes on from NC_056739.1 coordinate 831,096,681, forward strand.
AGAAATTAAATATGGAAAAAGCCATGGGAATGGATGGTATTGAATATTATATGTATTAGAATATGGAATAATGGCAAAAAGTGTATTTTGTGAAAGTATTAAATAAATGGTTATAAAAAGGAATATCAGAAAAGGGGTCTACATTCTCTTATTGAAAAAACAGGTCCTCGAATGACTAAATATCGAATGTAAAACATCTAAGTAGAAAATTACTGAACAAGTATAACTTTGAAAATACATATGTCGAATGGCCATAGTTGACCAACAATGTAAGCACAACCAACCAAGGTGGGGGGATTCGCCCACCCACACTCTCCAATATGGGGGCCTGTGTCCCCAATGCCCATAACCATATATACCAACTCTTAGATCACACTGCAGTAACAAATAGGGCAAATTTAAAATGTTTCCTTCACTTACCTTATGCATCATGTTACTTCCTGGTTGTTAGCCAACTATAGCCATTCAGTGAATTTATTTTTAAAGTTATACATATTCGATAATCTTCTGTTTAGATGTTTTACATTCCATATATAGCCATTCGAGGATCTGTTGTTTTGATAGCTGAACAAAGACCCACAGAAAATAAATATTTACAGGGGTTATAAAATTTATTTGGAAAAAATGAGAAAAAGAGGATATAAGAAATTGGACACCAATGGTATTAAATAATACAGATTATAAGATACTAATGGGAATAATAGGGTAAAGATTAGGAAGGGGCATAGATAAATTTTTTGATGTCATGATTTTTGGTAAGAAAGGGAAAGGAAGTCAAGATTTATTATGGATTTTGAGAGAGGTGGTAGATGACACAATTAAAGGGTTGGAAGCTAAAGTTATGGTAAAAGACATAAGAAAAGCATTTGATAAAATACAATATGATGTATTTTGGGATATATTAAGAGATTATGGTATAATTGAACAAATATGTACGTCAGTATATGAAAATAATAATGTGAGAGTGATACTAAATGTGTGGTTAAGTGAAGAAATAAAAATAGAATGTGGAATATGGCAGGGGTGTCCAGCAAGTAGCATCTTATTTGCATTAGCTATGAACATAGTTATTAGTAATATAAATATAATGAAAATGGCAAGATAACATAACAGGAGTTATTCAAATTCCAATAATTCTTACTTATGCCGATACAATCTTAATTATGAGGAATAAGGAATGGATGAAAGAAAGTATCAAAGGATTAAATCAGTATTTAAAAATCTTTGGTCTATGTATAAATAAAGATAAAAGTAGCTGCATTGGGTTAATAGATAGTATAAAAGAAATTCAATTTAATAATGAGATTATAGATATATTAGGAATAACATTTGGGAAAAAATGTACAGAGAAAAACAATGGGAGCAAATAATACAAAAATTAAGAAAAGTTTGCATGTTTTGGAAGTCTTATAAACTGTTGTACAAGAAAAAAAGTATATTTAATAAATTTGATACTTTTAGATAAAATTGCATATTTAGCAGGTGTTTATATGATTCCATCTAAATTTGAAAAAAAGAGTTATTGTCTACTGTATTCTCATTCATATGGGATCCAGACTGAATCCATTTAGGAGAGGGATTTTGTATGTTAAAGAAAAGGAGGCAGGTCTGGGACTGATTGATCCAATTGTTCATGCAGCATAACTGAATCTTTATAAAGTTTTGGCAGGATTGAAAGAAAAGAATAAGAAAAATAAATGTTATTATGAAAGGCAAGTGTAAGAACTGTTGAGAGAAAATAAGTTCTGGTTTGTTGAATATTATAATAATACCTATTTTTAATTACTTGTATAAAATTGTTATGATATTTCTCTTATATGTTAAAACAATAAACCTGTTTTGAAAAAAAAAAAGAAAATAAGTTCTGGGAAAAGAAGGAAATGTTTTGTAAATGAAGACATGAAAGATTATTAGAATATTTTTTACGGAAACTGAGTATAAAAATGTAAGAAAAAATAGAAAAGAATAGTATTCTAATATAACGAATGAACGCTATTATATATCCCCATGGAAGCATTTAGAAAATGAAGACAGACATGCAGTTAAAGCAAGATGAGCATAGTGTAGGAAAATTCATGAATGTTATGATTTTATGTGGAGATTAACAATAGGTAAACTGCTGGTTAAAGCCAACATGCCTTATAAAAAGAAATACAAGAGATGGTGTGTAATTACTATGGGGAAGTTGAAACAATGGAGCATGTTTTACTGGGTTATTCAAGAGTAAAGGAATTATGGATAAAAGTATGTGAGAGTAAGATACTGAAAGACTTTAAAAGTGCTGAAGATGTAAACATGAACATGCTGGAACATGGGTACTATGGCACAAAACACTACAAGAGGCAAAGGAGATTGATAAAAACTTTTTTATATTTTGTGGACAATATGGACTGCGAGATTGAATCAAATTAAGTTTAATGGCAAATGGATATTGTCTGAAATTTGAAAAAAAGATACATTTTTGGTTGTGGAATATAGAGTGATGGAATTATTAAAATATAAAAAATTGAATGGTAGATGAAAAATGTAAATAATTGTAAATATTGTACTAAATATAAGTAATGTAAATAATGTAAATGATGTGTCTAAGTTGTGTTAATCAATAAAGAAGCCATACTCTTTGGTGTACAGGGAAGTGTTTTTCATGTTGCATTTGCAGTTTCCATTCTGAAAGCAGAGGCATCTCGGAGAAACCAGGATGAGAGGATGGAGTGTTCAGAAAATGTTGATAGCAAAAGGAAAGTGAGATTAACAGAAGAAAGTATGTTTAATGACAAAGAGAAGTGTTTCGAAATGGAGGAAGAAGATGCAAATGCAAAGGCTGTCCATCCTTTGTTGGAAAATACATGTTTATGTAAGGAAGTTGAGAAAGCATCCCAGCTTTCTCAAGGTGAGAATTATAGAGAGGAGAAGCTGCAAGTGGTCTCTGAAGAGATGTTTCGACAGAATCTCTTCAGAGATGAAGATACAACAGAGATGTGTTGGTAAAACCCTCCAATTTGGAGAGTTGCAGAATTATTTGCTTTTAGTTCATAGAGTTGGTGAATGCCAGTAAACCTGAAAGTGTAAGTCATATTTGTGGGGGTGACTTAATGGAAAAAATACAGAGAGAGGATGTTTCACAGGTTGAGAACAGAAAATCATATGCTGAAGTGGTAAAGTCAGAAGTAGAGAAAGATGGAGAAGGAAAGAAAGCCATAAACATAGAAAGAAAGAATATTTGTAAGGTATGAATCAAAAAGAAATAAGGTGGGACAGACAGATACAAGGTATGGACAAAATAATAACGTCTTTAGGAGTAAAAGTAAGGGTGTTTATTCATATTAATAAAGAGACTTTTTGTGACATTATTTTTGAGACTGGTAAAGCTATGGAGAATTTTCTAGGAGACTATGAAAAAAAGAAAGACTATGTTCTTTGAAAGTCTTATGCACTTAAAGCCTTTTAAGGAGAGACTAAGAAAAATATTAACATCCATTTCAGAACTGATGTTGAAAAAATGACTTTTAAAAAGTATCTATTAAGTTTATATAAAGATGTGTTAAACATTGTAAAAGTGTCTGATAATAGAAGTTTATGGACGGTTGCATGGGACTGCAATGTTTTTTTTTTTTATTTAAAATGATAGCATTGTGCATATTCCAAGTAATATAAACATGGAAGGAGACAAAAGAATGGTGAAATATGAAATATTGGGATCACCCAAAACCATGTTTTTTTTTGTGTGGGAAAGCTGATCATTTGATAAGTAATTGTAAGAAAAGGAAATGTTTTGGGTGTGGAAGGATAGGACATGATAAAAGAAATTGTGAAAGCTAGTGTTATAAATGTAAGAAAGTGGGACACTTGGGGACACAATGTGAATATAAAGTAACTGAGGTAGAGCAAGAGATCATAGAAACATTAACAGAACATAATTAGAAGTGTGAGGACATAGAAATAGAAGAAAGGATAATAAAGAGTGTATAAACAGAATATGAAGAAGTAAATGATTTGGATTCTATTTACAAAAAATCAGTAACAAAAGTTTCATTTTCAATAAAGGAGAGGGAGAAGAATCAGGGTTGAGTGATAGTGAAGATGTATAATAGAATTTAATCAAACAAAAAAGAAATTCATTGGTAAGAAAGTTTGAGACAGAAAAAGAAAACAGTAAAAGGACACAATAAAGAAAACAGAAAGGGAAAGGTTAAGTATAACATTAAAAAGTTCACATTTTGTGTAAGGTACTTGCATTAAATGTCAATAGTTTAAAGAATAGTATAAAGAGAATAAGTATCTTTGAATGGTGTAAGAGACAGGGATGTGAAATTATATTAAAAGATATGAGGTTTTTAACAAATAAAGAGAGACGGCAATGTCAACTGTGGTAGGGAAAAATGTGATCTTTAACTTGGGAAGAGATAGACATGTTCAGGAATAATTATTTTGTATAAGGAGACTATAAACATTTTAGAGTTTACTTTTGTTACTATAGGTTGAACTACAATTCTTGATGTAAGATTGGGAGATCAGATATTTAGAATTATAGCAATTTATGCATTTGTAACAAAGAGAGAGAAAAGAGATGTTAAAAGATATAATTCAATATGTAGCAGTAAATATGGATATAATTCTTGAAGGATACTTTAATTCTAATATAAGGGAAAATAAAAAGAAAGCATATGATGTTAAAGTGATGTTAGATATTACAAAATGTGGGAATTTAAGTATTTGGAATAAGAGTACTTGGACTTTTAGTAGAGGTGAACATAAAAGAGAAACAGATTTTTTTTTTCTTTCAGCAGGTTAAACATTATGGAGGAAGGGGTATTAGAGACGTTTTTTCAGATCACAGTGCTATATAGGTTACTCTGAAAGATAATTCCAACTATATAAAAATAGGAAATGAATTAAAAGGATTAATGAGGCTAAATGTGATAAAGAAGGGAAGATGGATATAGCAAATTTATAGAAGGACCATAGAGAAATGAGGCTTTTTTTAAAAAGATTGGAGTGAATGGTGGTTGTTTTTTTAAATAAAAATATAAAAAGTGTTATATAGGCTGGGAAAATATAAAAAGGAAAAATAGGCATGAGTACATTATGACCAATTAAGTAAGTATATTAGTGATAGCTTAGAAAAAAATGAAAGTTATTTTATTAAGGAACAGGAATTATATGATTTAAATAAAAAGAAAATACAGTATTTGCTAAACAAAGATATTTTTTGCAAGGAAAGAAGGAGGAAACTGCACCATATTTGAATAAATTTATTACTGAAGATGATAGTATCATGAGACAAATGAAAGATAGGTCAGGTGTGGTACAAACTATGCGAGAAAAAGATTATGGAAATAGTGAAAGATATGTTACAGAAAGTTTTAGAAGAAAGAATGTACAGCGTACTAAGGAATGGAAAGTAGATATTTTTTTCAGGTGAAGATAATATGGATTTGGAAAAATATTAAAATGGACGAATTGGAAAATATTTTAGGAAAAGTAAATTTGGAAACGGTGCCATGTCCAGATGAAAAAATATATATAATGTATGGAAATAAGACAGTAAATAAAAAAAATCTATTTTTAAAGTGTTAAATGAATGGCTAAGAAAAGGGTTTTAATATAAAGAGTTGTGTAGTGGTGTAATTAAATTTATATGGAAAACAGGAGACAAATATGAAATACAGTATTGGAGACTTATACTCCTTAATAACAATGACTATAAGACTTTTATGAAAATTTTGCAAAAAAGAATGGAAAGTACTGTTACTGATTAGAGAGTTAGTGGATGACATTGTATTTAAGAAAGTTGAAAGCAAAATTAATGGTGAGTGGTTTAAGTAAACTCTTTGATTCAATTCAGCTTAGCACACTATGGAAAATATTTGATACCTATAATATAACAATAAGTAAGATGGTCACTGAAAAACCAATCAGTAAAAACAAAATGAAAACTCCAGCAAAGCTAGAACTTCCACTGAGTGACCTCCCACACCTTTTGTATCAGAGGCACATGCGATATATGCAAATGATCCTTATGAACATCAGGTGTTTCAGCTAATTGGCAATTCTAAATGTCCATGACTTGTTTCATCGTTTTACTGGACACTTTCAGGCCAATAAAGCCAAACCCCACTAGCTGTGGATATGCATATTTTGGCCTTGTTATGACTTTGTCAGCACAGCACAAGCAGAGTGTTTGACTAAGCATTAGAAACACAGGGCTGTTATATCCAACTGATGTCTATTATCATTAGGGTCACTGCAAAAATATCCCAAACAACAAACTAAAACAATAAGTAAGAAGATCACTGAAAAACCAATCAGTAAAAACAAAATGAAAACTCCAGCAAAGCTAGAACTTCCACGGAGAGACTTCCCAAACCTCTTGTATCAGAGGCACATAGGATATATGCAAATGATCCTTATGAACATCAGGAGTTTCAGCTAATTGGCTATTCTGAATGTCCATGCACAAGCAGAGTGTTTGACTAAGCATTAGAATGATTAATTATCATTTTTCTGCATTTTCTTGCTGCCTTTAACTAATTCCACCTAAAATGCCAACTTTCTAGAGTTTCTGTGATTTAAAAAGCTTGTTTCAGCTACATATTGTACTTATTTTACTGCCTGCACTTTAACAAAGTCATTTTTGTGTTTAAATTAACTGTTTAACAGTTGTAGGCTACACTCTCAAGCATAATAGCCATTTCTGTGCATTTAAAGTGTTTTTTTGATTGTATCTGCTTTATTTTCTGAAAAAAAAAAAACTTGTTTTCCTGCCTTTCTATGCTAGTTTAATCCAGTTTTCAGGTTAGTGCTGAATTCAGGGCTGTGTTTCAAGTTTCTGTGTTTGTCCATACCTTACTTGGATAAAAGGAAGTTTTTCTGTTCACTGTGAGAGAGGGAGCTTTGAGCAGCCTTTCTGTCCCTGGAGGAGTGGTTTCAACCCAGAAATTAGTTGTTTATTGGCCATTTTGGGATAATTTCTATCTCTTTAATTTCCCTGCTATAAAACCCGCATTTGCAAGGTTTTTTGTGCTAGTTTACAGCTCAGCAAGTTCCTGCCTGGTGCCCTGCAGAGTTCTACAGCAGCAGAAAGACAAAAGAGAGACTTTCGAGTGATTAAGTATAATTTCTCTGCATCTTCTTGCTGCCTTTAGCTAATTGTGCCTAAAATGCCAATTTTCTAGAGTTTCTGTGATTTAAAAAGCTTGTTTCAGCTACATATTGTACTTATTTTACTGCCTGCACTTTAACAAAGTTGTTCTTGTGTTTAAATTACCTGTTTAACTGTTGTAGGCTACACTCTCAAGTGGGACAGCCATTTCTGTGCATTTAAAGTGTTTGTTTTATTGTAACTGCTTTATTTTCTGAAAAAAAAAAAATAAATAAATACTTGTTTTCCTGCCTTTCTAAGCTAGTTTAGTCCGGTTTTCAGGTTAGTGCTGAATTCAGGGCTGTGTTACAAGTTTCTGTGTTTGCCCATACCTTACTTGGATAGAAGGAAGTTTCTCTGTTCACTGTGAGAGAGGAAGCTTTGAGCAGCTTATCTGTCCCTGGAGGAGTGGTTTCAGCCCAGTAATTAGTAGTTGATTGGCCATTTTGGGCTACTTTTTATTTCTTTCATTTCCCTGCTATAAAACCTGCATTTGTGTGGTTTTTCACACCGGGCAGTGATGGTTAGCTAGGGCATAACTATTCCTGGCTCCACAAAGTCTACTCTTCAATTTTCCCCTTGGAACTAGAAACTTTCAACTTAAGTACTCAAATCATTCACTTCTCATCCCTGCACTTGCCCAAATCTCATAGCAAGCATTAATAAAACTTAGTACTAGACCCCCCCTATACTGTAGAGAAGGACAAGGCTCTCTATTTGACCTTACCAGCCAATCAGTAAAACAGTTCACTGTACCTATTCAGGCATGTCCAAAGAGCAGTTTCAGGTGTACTCTCCAGTCCAACTGGTGAATCTGGGCATTTTGAGGCAATGTTGCAATTGTCTCATGTACACAGACAACCGTCTCCTCCTTCCACAAAACACTAATACATGCGAGAGATGCAATTATACAGCCAAACTTGAGGCTAAGTTCTCTCAACCCAAGACTAGACCAGGCAGTCAAGAGGAGAAGGGAATTACTTGCATCACGTCACCAGTCTCACATAGACCTCTGAAACCAGCACTTGCAAAAAAACACACATAAATACACAAAAACATACTCAGAGGCTCTAAATAAAAATCTGCAAAAGCAACAGAGACCTCCAAAGCAGACATCCAAGCAACCTCCACCCCCCAACACAAACTATGAAACACATACTTCACAAAACCAGTGTGCCACACAATGACAGCCCTTAAGGCAAAATAACATACCCAAAACACTAGTAATAGGTGACTCTATAGTCAGGCACACTGACATCCCACTCACTAGGCCGAACAAGGAAAAGGTTACTGTTAGTTGCCTGTCGGGTGCCAGGAACCGCCACATAACACAAGCACTCAGGTCACTTCAGAACAAGTACAAATATGACTCTGTCATTGTCCATGTTGGTGTGAATGACCTGAGCTGTACCACACTGGACTACATGAAAAGAGACATGGAGGAGCTCTCTGATCACGTAGCCCAGGCTGGTATGACCCTGACCCTGAGTAGCATCCTGCCCTCACCAAGAATGAAACCACGGTATAGAGAGAAATTATTAATTTCAACAATTGGCTAAGCTTCTGGTGTCATTCAAAGGGGATCCAGTGTCTTTCAGCCTGGGATGACATGCTCGACAAGCCACGCTGCTTTGCTAGAGATGGCTTGCACCTGTCACCCTTAGGCTTTTGAATACTGGCCAAGGCTCTTGCCACTCCCATACTGCCTTTCTTAGGCAAGGCTCAAAAGACAAACCCATCGCCGTAAATAGCACAAGTAACAAAAAACTGAGGGTAATGCTGCTCAGTGCCAGAAGTGTAAACCTCAAAATGCATGCACTCAAGGCACTCCTCAATATGGAGAAAATCGATATATGTGCAGTAACAGAAACCTGGTTTAACGCTCCAGAGAGCACCCCAGCACTACCAGGCTACAACTCATACCATACATTTCGGTCACAAAACCCGGACCGAAATACAAAAGGCGGGGGAGTATCCATATTCATCAAGGATATCCACACCTCCAAGTTAGTGGCACAGCACAATGCTTCAGAGATCATCCACGTGCAACTAACAATGGGCAAAACTAATATTCAAATTATAGCTTGCGGCAGATCACCCACCATGTCCCAAGACCCCCACTCCGCATTCCTGGAAACACTGGGAAACATAAAGGTCCTACCAAACACCCTGATATTGGGTGATTTCAATTATCCAAACATTAACTGGGAGAACTACTCAAGTACGAACTCCCTGGCCCAACATTTCCTAGAATTTATAAACTCAAACACCCTGGATCAAATGGTCAACACCTCCACCAGAGGTGACAACATATTGGACCTGCTCATCACCAGCATGAGCGACCAGTGTTCCACACTGGAGGTCAACCCCTTACTGGTTAGATCTGACCATAAACTAATCACTCTGGTTATCCACATTCTGCCACCACCCCCGGTCAAAGAAACCACTGTGAAAAACTTTTCAAAAGCAAACTTCACGTTACTTAAGACTGAGGTGGGAAGTTTCAAAGCCCCCATGTTAAAGGATAACACTGTCCAAGCTGCAAAATCCTTTATTAATGCATTCTACGGGCACATACAAAAATGCATGGATTGTGCTATCCCAAACAAAACCAAGACTCACTCCTCCAAGAAAAGGAAACCAGTCTGGTGGACCCCTGCCATAAACAAGCTATACAATAGAAGAAGGAAACTAGTACAGAAAAGAGTAAAATCCCAAGAAGGGAAGACATCCCTGATCAGTATCAGCAAGAAACTACATTCCCTCATAAAATCATCCAAGGCTCGCTTTGAAAGAAAAATTGCCATGGACTCGAAAGATAGCCACAAGGCATTCTTTAGCTATATCAAGAATCTAACTGGCCATTCTCAGATCTGCTCGGAGTTAGTGCAGAATGGCAGAAAATACACTGAACTGACTGATATAGCCAACATCCTGGCAAATAGGTTAAGTGCAAACTTCAGCCCCTCTCACCCCCAAAAGGGCCCATAACTATACCAGAAGAATGTAGCTCCCATGAAATCACATGCACTCAGGTTAAAACAGCCCTTTCCAAAGCCAAAAACACAGCATCAATGGGACCAGACGGTGTCCCAGGCTGCATCCTACACGAGCTCAAAGATGAACTAACCCCTCACCTAAACACACTGTTTAAACTCAGCCTGTCCACAGGCTACATGCCCACAGAGTGGCGCACAGCAATGTTTATTTCACTCCACAAAGGTGGAGCCACTACGGACCCCGGGAACTATTGTCCTATAAGCCGGACTAGCTTTGTCTGCAAAGATATGGAGCGCATCATCATGGATCTCATTAACAGAGACATTGGAAACCTCCAAATACTGGACCCAACCCAGTTCAGCTTTGTTAAGGGCAGATCATGCCTCCTAAACCAGGTGGACTTTTTTGAGACAGTTACCAAGGCTATAGACAAGGGAAAGGTGGTCCACACAGCCTACCTAGACTTTGCAAAGGCCTTCAACACTATTCCCCACTCAGGTGTTATAGACATGCTCACCAGCCTGAACATAAACCCTTATGTTACGAGATGGGTTGCCAACTGTCTCATGGACAGAGTCCACATGGTAAGAGTTGCAGGAGCTAGGTCTTACTCTAAACCTGTTACAAGTGGCATTCACCAGGGCTCAGTCCTAGGACCCCTCCTGTTCAGCATATACTTCTCAGAGGTACACACAAGCACAGGAGGAGTATGGCTCACCAAGTTCGCAGACAACTGCAAACTAGGGGCTATAATTGACTCTCCAGCTGAAACAGACATCCTCCAAAAGGGTCTCACTGAGACAGATACCTGGTGTCAAAACCATGCTCTCAGGCTAAATGCCAAAAAGTGCATAGTCATCCCCTTTGGAAAAAACAAAGTACCCACAAACTACCACATAGGTGGTAGCCCCCTAAATATGGAAGACATAATAAGGGATCTGGGGACCCAAGTAGATAGTAACCTCTCCTTTGATAATCACATTGCCAAAGTGGTTAGAAAATTCTTCTATGTGGTCCACCTAATCACAAACGGGTTTGCATCCAAATCGAAAGAGGTCATTGGACCCCTCTACGCATCATTCATCAGACCCATCATAGAGTACAATGCCCCATTTGGGATGTACCTTACAAGACACCTGCAACAACTGGAAATACCACAGAAGTTCCTCACCTAGAGGATCACTGGCCTCAAGCAGATGCCCTATGCAGCTCAACTGAAGAAACTCCAGCTGTACTCGGTTGCATGCCGCCTACTCAGAGGTGATCTCTGCCTAACATACAAGGCCATGTCTAACCCAGAATTGATGGACATGCTCCACCTAAAAAAAAATATCCCCTCAAGCCACATGCCCCAGGGATCTAAACCTCACCACAACAATAAATAGGACGTGCTGGAGGGATAGATTCCTGTCCCAGAGATTTCCCATGCTCTGTAACAAGATTCCAATATACATTAGGCAGAGCTCCTCACTAACCCTCTTCAAGAGAAACCTTGATGAGTGTATGGGAAACAGAAAGTTTACCCCAGGGATCACTTCAGTGGCTCTGCTGGACAGAGGCACAGGGAACTAATCTAAGGGGGCACGAAAGCCAACACATTCTGGCTAGGCTTATAAATGCCTTTGGGCAGATAGCTTAGTACCTACCTATGAACCTATAAACACAGGGCTGTTATACCCAACTGATGTCCATTATCATTAGGGTCACTGCAAAAATATCCCAAACAACAAACTAAAACAATAAGTAAGAAGGTCACTGAAAAACCAATCAGTAAAAAGAAAATGAAAACTCCAGCAAAGCTAGAACTTCCACTGAGTGACCTCCCAAGCCTCATGTATCAGAGACACATGGGATATATGCAAATAATCCTTATGAACATCAGGTGTTTCAGCTAATTGGCAGTTCTGAATGTCCATGACTTGTTTCTGGAGTTTTCATTTTGTTTTACTGATTGGTTTTTCAGTGGCCTTCTTACTTATTGTTTTAGTTTGTTGTTTGGGATATTTTTGCAGTGACCCTAATGATAATGGACATCAGTTGGGTATAACAGCCCTGTGTTTCTAATGCTTAGTCAAATACTCTGCTTGTGCTGTGCTGATGAGGTCATAACAAGGCCAAAATATGCATATCCACAGCTAGTGGGGTTTGTCTTTATTGGCCTGAAATTGTCCAGTAAAACGATGAAACAAGTCATGGACATTCAGAATTGCCAATTAGCTGAAACATCTAATGTTCATAAGGATCATTTGCATATATCCCATGTGCCTCTGATTTGGGAGATCACTCAGTGGAAGTTCTAGCTTTGCTGGATTTTACATTTTGTTTATACCTATAATATAAGTAATAATATAAACACTGTCTTATGGCTTGTTCATTAAATAATGTTAAAATACTATAACATTATTGGCTTAGTAAAAAAAAATTGCTTGAAAAGGGTATAAAGCAAGGTTGCCCTTTGAGTAGTATTATTTGCATATTAGTAATGAATGCAATCTTAACTCATGATAATATTGAGATTTGGAATATATAACCAAAGAAGGTATAACTATTCCAATTATGCTAACATACACAGATTATATTATTTTTATTACAAGAAATCAGAATGCTATGGTTAATGTGATACATTAGTTACAGGAATTTATACAATAAACAGGGGTTTCTATAAATAAAGATAAAAGTACAGGTTTAGGTTATGATAGTCCCCTGGATTCAGCAAGCAGCCATGCAGGAATAAGTTATTCCTGCATGGCAGGGACCGTTCCTGTGCAGCATGGCAGTGCGCCATGCATATGTACGAAGGCACTCTGCCGTGCTGTAAAATGGACACAGTTCTGTGTACAAGTGCTGGGGTTGTGTCTGAGAGCAGAGCTCTCACAATACACCCCCCTGCACTCCAGAATTGCTGTACAGCAATTTCAAATGAGTGAGAATGCTTGTAACACCCTCAACCCATCAGGGTAAGAAATCTGGACAAAGCCATAAGGGCCAATCATCCCTACCAAGCCATAAAGTTGACAGAATAACAGGTTTAGCATAAGCACATAGACCACACCTCCCAACAAATCAGAGTTAGGAATCTAGATAAAGCCATAAGGGACAATCGTCCCACAAAGCAGAAAGTTGATAGAATAACAGGTTTAGCATTAGCAGGGATATTCTGAAGGGTACAAATAAAAAAAACACAACAAATACTTTTTTTTATAAATGCGGGTGTGCCCGTTGCTTAGCTCCACTTAGTCCAGCTTTAAACAGCACAAGAAGTTAAATAGCAAGAAACATCCAACTTAAGTAGTGCTGCAATAGTGTTGGGGTTGGAGCGCATGCTTTGCAAGCAACCATTCCCTGTTCGATCCACACTGTAACCAATTCACATTTTACATGTGAAAGCAGTATATAAACATTTTTTTATAATAAGCTACGCAATAACATATATTTGTTAACCAGAGTACTGTAGTAGGTCCAGATGTGAGGTTTCATTGTAATAAAGTTGTAAAACCCCCATATAAACACAAGTGACCCATACAGTATAGTCACACATGAATAATGTAATGAAAGCACATTGGGGGATGTCAGGGACAGTAAACAGATTTATAATATGTAATGAATGATGACTCAATCCCATACAGCAGATAGTCTATAAATTAAAAAATAAGCAATGCTAAGCATTGCACAGCTCTGCTTACCAGGTGTAAGCATTGTGTAAATATAACTGCTAAGCAATGAGTAGCCCAGCTAAGTGGATTTGCCCATTGGAAAGAAATGCTGAACCTGCCCCTTTAAGCACTGCCAACTTTAGATAAGCAGGTTTGTCTGTAGCTTAGCTTAGCTCAGCATATTCAAAACTGTCCAATCATGGCAAAGGGTGGGCAATTGGCCATATTTAAACCTTGCAGGTGGGAATATAGCTCATAACTGGTTGTAGCTTTCCACTGTAGGTAGTATGGCAGGTGTTGGCGAGGGCATGAGCCTCCGGGCACAGCACTAGGGCATACAGGAGTCCAAGGTCATGGTAGGACTCCTGGTAAATAATCATGATGAGAAACTGCTGTAGGGCCAGTACCAGGATTCTCAATATAAAGTGGAAGCCTGGGACCACCTCACCCATGATCTCACCAGTGCCACTGGTATCCCTCGGACTGGTGAACAGGTCTGGCACCACTATGCCATCTTGAAGTGGAGGAAGAGGGAGCTCTTGGACCAGTGGGTCCAAGAAGCAAGGCAGAGGGGTGATGTCCCAGAAGTGTGCAAGTATTCATATCAATAACTGTTTGCTAACATCCAGCCTGTGTATGTGATGGATAGGTTTGCCTAAATATTTCTCTATTCCCTTTACAGCTGCAGCTGAGCAGGCTGTGAATCAGAAAGCCCATGCCAGCAGTTTGCAGAGGCTGAAACACAGGGACATGTTTGAAATAGTGTTGTTATACACTGGGAAAGTTGCTGGTGTTACAGGGTTGGTTGCAATACACCCTTTCTCAGGAATATGAAGTCAGAAACACAAATGGATATTGCCATGTACTGATAGCAATCAACGGAGAGAATGCCACTGATATGTCAGGGACAATACCTGTGTGGGGTACAGACAAAACCTAACAGCCAATCGTCTGGCCATCATGTGGATAGGCCCACAGTTGAAAGCTATGCAGACAGACTGCATTCCATGCAAAACTAGCATGTACACACAAACCCTGTAAAACTAGCAGTATTCAATGCATATAACAGCAATACTCACACACTGTCACTACGTCTGGAACCTTAGACAAACATGTAGTTGGCCTGTCTCCACAAGTCCTGTTGTAAGAGGTATTGCTATTTGCTGCCTGTAACACCACTGCCCACACACAGGAAAGATGTCTTCCATACAGGAAAGTTAAAGGGACAAATGCCCACATGATGTAGTCATTTATAGTAGTGGGTTGCTATGACATTGGCTATTGGAAGAACTACACTGCTGCCTGCAGGCAATTAGCAAGTGGGGAACACCAAATGGTGCAGAGGCCATTACCTGATCATAAGCATCACCTACAAAAGACATGCTGCAACCTATTCAAACCAGCTCGATCCCTGTAGTGGATAGAGAGAGATAGAGAGAGAAATAAAAAAAATGAAAAACAAAAATAATACTAAAAAACAAAAATAATACTAAAAAAAGCAACCAAACCAAATAAGTGGGACACAGAAGAGAGCATAATAATAAAACAGGTATGTGAAACATTCAAGCATGTAATTGTAGTACTTGGTCTGTGATAATGGGATAGATGATTTTGAAAGATTTATATGTGCCATTAAGACTTCCTGTAATGATGTCCTGCTGAACAACTGCTATGGACATAGCATCTGGCCCTATAGGCAGTGGGCCATACCTGTCAACTGTGCATATCTGTGCAGAATGTCAAGATTTAAGCCATCATACTGTTTGTTCTGTTCTTCCAAACATCTATATTAGTCTGGCACATAGCTGAAGGTGGAAGTAATGAAGTCATGACAGACACATGAGTTTCAGACCCCGCCACCTTCAGAACAGTTATAGTAATGTGAAATGTATCATGCACAAATTTCATAGGTTTATAATAGGCATATCTACGATCTGTCCCTATATATCCCCCTAATGTTAGGCTTTTTCCACATGTGATGCTGTATTTTTTGCAAGGCAGAACAGTTCAGCTGTGGAGGAAGGGATAATGGCAATAATTACAAGAGATCCCAATTTTGGGCCCCTTCACCCCCATTTACAGTGCCTTTGGTCAGATGTTTTGCAGTGAGAGGTTCAGAGCTTGGATCCGATGTCTGAATGCACTCTGTGTATATATATATATATATATATATATATATATATATATATATATATATATATATATATATATATATATATATATAACCTGAACATGGTAGGCTTTTTATTTTAATTTTAACCCCCTGTGTGTTGAAAGTTTGTAGTGTGTGTCGTAGGTTGTTGTGTGGTCGTGTGTACGAGCCGAAGTCGGTGTCGGTCTTTGTGGTTCTCTCATCTTCCATCCTAGAACCATATATATATATATATATATATATATATATATATATATATATATATATATATATATATACACACATTTTCCATTCTGTTGAATGATTGTGCTGCATGATATGTTTGAGAAAATATCACACATATCTGCAGCTCAGATGGCTTAGTGATAACTTGCTGTGGCTATGGTGTGCAGGATCCTGGGTTTGAAACTTGCAAGGGCTGATTATTTTGTTGCTGAGCAGAACAAGGGCTGTTAGATACAGAGTGATTAAGGCACTTTTAAGCAGTTGTAAGCAGGTTTGCTCAGGTTTGTGTGGCGGTAAGCAATGCTAACTGCTGGTTAAATATGCTTACAGACAATTACGGGAAAAGTGCTTAATCTGTGTAGGCATCACTTAGCACCGCACAAACAGGCTTAATCCCACATACTTCTTCTTAAAAGACCTTACTCTCACTTACCCCGGAGCAAATTTCTTTAAAAGAAAAGAAAAAAAGGGGTGATAGGAAAGTGGTGAAAAAGGGGGCACAAGGAGGGAAAGACAATAGGGAAAGTAGCTAGGGATGTGTAGGATGGGTGTAAGGAAGGTCCATAGCTGTCCATTTCTTCTGCAGCAACAACTGTGCATATATACTGAATTTGGAGGTATATTTGGACACTCAAACCTCTGAGAGAGGGGTGATGACAACAATAATGTGTTGTGAAGCCAATTAGACCAGATTGCATGTGTCCAGTGGACACGTGTGAAATGACAGTTATGTATGGGGTGAAATTTCTTTTTGGGAACAGATTGCCCTTTTTTTTCAAGGTGAGAGTGGGATGCTGGGGAAGGATAGTAGGTATATTTGGGGAGGTAGGTTGGGCAGAAGACAGACAAGACAGACAAGACAGCATACAAGGGCAGTATATGACTCGTGGTGGGCAAACACCTTGGACAGGAAGGGATGTTTGGAAATCAGAAGCCCATGAGCCCCCAAATGGAAACAGTGGGACTGAGGTCCCCACCCATGGGCAGTCACCACTGCACCTTCATGGCCCTGAAGGTGGCTGTGCTGGGGGATGAGCAGGAGGAGGAGGCTGACCCTCTAATTGTGCCACACAGCCCTCAAGCTGGCATAGCAAATCTCCAAACCGACTTCAGAGCTCACAGGAGGGGCAGGCTGACCCTCTAATTGCACCACACAGCTCTCAAGTGGCATAGCAGATCTCCAAACTCACTTCGGAGCTCACTATGCACCAATCCCCAGACCTGAATTCAGGTGACAGTATCCTGTCCACGCCCATTCCCGAGAGGGACAAGCCTTATCCCCTGAGGCGGTTCCACCTGAAGGTGGTGCAGGACCAGCAGACGAGGAGTCCTGGGGTGGGTCCCAGATGTACTGGTGCCCAGTGCCACAGCCAGATGAGGTGGGAGAGGTGGGTCTGCTGGGACCGGCCTTCCTAAATGTGCTATGGTGTTGTAGTTTTAGAACATATGTGGGTTAGTAATAGTCAACACAATCCAGTATTAGTTATAACTGCATGCATAGATATTCCCATTAACCCAAAACACCAGATTTGGAACAGTTGCTTAGCAAAAGAACACATGCATATATGGAACCACAGTGGCCATTACAATAGCAGGCAGGTTACATTGATAGCAACAGCACACCAATGATAGTGTTTCAACATGGAAAATTAATAGAAACACATTTCAATATTTGTTGAACAATAGAACCTATCTCCCAACAGCAGGTTTGGTGTAAACATACCCATTGATTTGTGTGTTTAGATTATTGTTGCAGATATGGTGGGTGGGAGAGAGAGATGTCAATTAACAACTTATATATCCTTGCAGTATGAAGTCCTGTGACCTTTTTTCCTGTTTATGTCTTCCAGGTACAATGTCCTGGGAATGGCTCCCTGCATACACACCCCTGGAAAATGATGTCTTAATACAGTTCATCATAGTACATCATGCCATCTTCTTTGGGTGCAGGGCCCATGATCTGCAGGAGAGAACCACCCTGTGGAATGAGTCATCCACATGGTAAATGATGTCAGCCTGCATAACCGCAATTATGAGCAGGCGTGGAATCAGTGCACCGATCTGATCTGCCATGCCCGTCAGCGTGCTGCTGCAGTTAGGAGGGACCAGATAGCCACAGGTGGGGATCATGCCATCCAGCCCCCACTGACACATTCTGAGGAGCTCCTCCCCACCCTTGGGGCACCCGCATGCCAGCCAAGCCAGCAAGCTGAAGATAGCATCGTGGAGGTGGGGTGCCACCCACACAATGGATGAGGAGCATGCAGGTAAGGTCCTCGGGCACATTAGTAGACCATTATTGCTTAGCCATCTTCATCTGTAAAGTATCTACATGCATATGTCAGATAAGATAGTCTGTTGCTGCAGTGTAATAACGAACAGATGTGCATAATCTCTAGTATTGTGGGTTTGTACTGTTGATGTGCTGAAAAATAAAACATGGAAAAAACACCACGCTAGGAAACAAAAACTGTATGTTAGCGCTTTCGTTTACTAAAAATATGTAAACTTCTTCAGACCTGAAGAAGTTTACATAATTTTAGTAAACGAAAGTGCTAACATACAGTTTTTGTTTCCTAGCGTGGTGTTTTTTCCATGTTTTATTTTTCATTAGTTTGTTGAATTATTTAGTTTGTTTACTGTTGATGTGCTGAAATGCTGCTCCCACCCTGTACCAATGCCACAGGTGTGACTACTGACATTACGTCTCTCACACAACTATTTAGGTGCCTCTGGTATACAACTGGGGCAGCAGCCTGTAGCTGGTGAGTATGAAGTTGTTTTGTTCAGGTTTGCCAATACACCAGCCATGTTATGGCCATGGTATTTGCCATGCACACATTTAACACAACTACCCATAATACATGCTGTACATGTTCACTTATTGTATCTGTTAACTGCACTGAATCGCAGTGGTCACCTTGGTGACATATCTGAAGGGTATGTAAGAGTCCTGCAGTATACCTAACAACCTGTCAGTGCAAGATGTGTGGACAGAGATGAAAACAATGGTGGAACAAATGGCCTACAGTAGGGACATGTCTGAAACATTACCCTTATACAGTGGCTACAACAGTGTATACACCACTATTACAATGGCAACTGTTCTTGATCTAAGCAACGGCAAATCACAATACCACATTCCACACCTTTTACAACCTGTAATGTGATCCTAAAATAAGCAATGAATGTGTAATATCGACTCCTATGTTAGGACAACAAATATGGGGAATACATACATTAACAAGCATTGGAAGCATATGTGTGCACACACTCCAAATAACATATTGTGGAAGCAGCTTGTGAGGTACTGACAGCAATCATTCCTCTTGAGTACACATCTTCCATCAAGTACAGGGCCTCCTTG
This sequence comes from Protopterus annectens, assembly GCF_019279795.1. Lineage (NCBI taxonomy): Eukaryota > Metazoa > Chordata > Ceratodontiformes > Protopteridae > Protopterus > Protopterus annectens. The sequence goes on from NC_056739.1 coordinate 831,116,219, forward strand.
TCACACCAAGTAATGGTTTGCTGTCCAAGAAGTATGTCCATGACATTTGCCCACTTCATGCAACAGAGGCAGCCGTGGCTTGCACACATCTTACAAACCATGGAATGTATCCCATATCTGAAAGGTAGCACTCAAGAGTGGGAGAAGTAGCCTTACCTCACCATTGTATATACCATGGCAAACAGTGCAGACAGTCATGTGTGTATTTATGAATTATGGGACAACATTAATGTAGAAAATAAACAGATGCCCATCCAAGACAGATGACAACACATGTTGCAAACTGGTCACAGAGGCTGCCCAGAAACATGCAGCAACACTGAGAGACTTGCAGGAATGTCTAGTAAGTACTACCTGTGCAGTACCTGTGTTGACAATCACCTGGCATCTGCATAAGTGTGGCCTGTGGGTTAGGGTAATCAGATGGAAGAGATGTTCCACAGGCAACATCCAGAGCTGTCTACAGGTAGCATATGCATAACATCAAGTCTCCCAAAGGCATGTGTTGCAGTGTGTAATGGCGTACTGAGACCAAGGCTGAAACCTACAGACAGTTTAATAAAGATACATTTGGTGCACAAGCAACACCTCACTCCACCTCAGGCCCACTATCCCCATTTGTAACTTGCTGGTGCCAGTGTACACCTTTATATTTGCTGTTCATTAGTAGGAACTAGGCCAGTAAACATGGTGTTCTGAATTTGGAACACTGCAAAATAACAGTCATGTGTGGCCCATAGTTGTCAAGCATCTGCAAAAAGGCTGTGGATGGGGAGGGGTGTCATCCTGAAACACAACAGTGAACTGAAGCATACATTCAAAGCTCTCTAAGAATGACTGTATCTGACCACAGTCAAGGTCATGAATTGTGCCAGACATAACCCTAACTCCACAGCAATAGTGAAGGCACTGTGTGACCTCCAAGGGCTGTGCACATGAGATGACCTTGCAATCCGGCAGAGTTGGGGGACATTTGTAGGACAGAGTGACCAAATAATGGCAAGTGAAGATGGGCCATGCTAGTATACCCCTTCCAGGAAAAAATGACTGCTATAGTTCACTTAACAGGTGCTGCAAAAAAAACATTGTGTTAAGCGTGTGCACACGTATGCAACCCACATATTGTATGCCTCTCATTCAGCATCTGCATGACTAACAAATTTGTTTGATACTGCATTTGATTGCACATGTCATATATCACATATCAGGTGTGTATAATGTTAACATATACAGTATTGTGGCCCCATTGCATATCATGGAAGAGGCTGGCATGTCAACAAGGGTGTGTACACTCCTTATATCCACATTAAGCTTTGAAGGTTGTCAGTGTAATCAGAATTTATTGCTCATACATGCACTGCTGATGATGAGATCTGCAAATCAGAGGTCAGGCATTAACTATTGACATCAGTCCTCATATCATCCCAGGTATGTGTCAGACAAACACATAGGGGCTGTGAGCAACAGAACAAACATAACTGCCACAGGTATACACATTCAGCAATGGTGTGTACACTCATGAGGTATGGTGCACAATACATGCCAGGGTGCTGTACAGGTGCACAGAAATACTGTGTACATGGGTGCAGTGTGTTCCAGGGGAAGGGGCATCACCTACTAACACAACTCATGCATCACAGAGATGTATAATGTTGGTAACAAGGACTGAGTATAGCTGCAGTGCATGCTGTTAAGTGCCATATGGCATGCATGTTAACTGCTGGGTAATGAGAGGTCTATGTAATATATTTGTGAAAGCTTACCTGTAAGTGTGTGTGTGTGTGTGTGTGTGTGTGTGTGTGTGTGTGTGTGTGTGTGTGTGTGTGTGTGTGTGTGTGTGTGTGTGTGTGTAGAGGTAAGCAATAATGTACAGGTCTTAAATTACATTTTTTGTTTTCCCCTCACAGGTGGCGAGGAGGATCAGGGTCCCTCCTGCAGGCAAACTGATGTTAGTGTCCATACAGACTCTGACAATGATGATAGGTATGGTGAGGCACAGGCAGGGTTGTCAGGGGCTGAAGCTGTGCCATTGGTTGACATCCCACTTTTATCCACCTTATCCCCACACACAGTCACAATGCCCATACATACCCCATCACCAGTGGCCATAGATGAGGGACAGTTGGTGGGTGGTGGCAAGGGACAGGACAGTGAAGGGACTATGGCAAGTGTGTCTGTACACCACAGCCATAGCCAGATGACCAGTGAGATACCATACAGGCAGATGTACAGGGGTGCTTGTAGGAGGGCTGCTGGCCATCATGCCCCTGGTAGAAGTGCCACAGCAAGTGTCACTAGACTCATGTTTCAGGCCATCATGGAGGCACGTATGGAATGTTACGCGAGACAGAATCTGAGGCTCCAGAGGGCTATGCATTCTGCTGTACTTGACAACATCCATGATCTTGCAGGTGTCCACCGTTATTTTGCAGAGGTCCTGGATAGACAGTTGGGTAAGATGGTGGGAATCCTTGACTGTGTGGTGTCTGTGTTAGAGCATGTGGTGGGAGTAGAGCATCAGCCACATGGACGTAGGTCAGCAACACCAACAGGTGGAGGTCTACATGGACATGCAACAACTCACAGCTGCTTCCATAGCGGCAGTACCAACACCAGCACTGCAGGGGGGTGCTGTCCACACAACAAAACAGCAGGCCACATGCACATGGTCCTGGGTGGTCCCAACAGGGATGCGGATTCAGTGGACAAGTGTCATCATCAGGGGAGAGTACCATATCTGGGCTTCTACCTGGTAGTGCCCGTGGAACACCTGGCAGGCACAGTTCCTGTGTTTGTGGCTGGACACAGTGAACTGTACACCCTGCCATGTACGGTCTGCAGCTGTCTAACAAACTCCTGTATATGGCAGCCACATGGCAGAACTGTGTGCAAACATACACACACACATCACCAACACAGCTAGGGCACCTCCATACCTACACACACCACATCTGCACAGCCCAGTTGATAAAGAACCCCCTAACACACACACACACACACACACACACACACACACACACACACACACACACACACACACACACACACACACACACACCCACACACACACACACACACATGATGTCAACCAAATGGCTCATGCTAGGCCTCTGGCAAACCCACAACACACTCTGTGCATATGATGATACCTGTCCCACATCCCTGTCATACATACCATTGATGCAAGGACATGCTAATATGGTTTTGATGCACAGGGTGAATGTACTAAGGTTTAGAAATTTAATGCTGTTTAATGTGTTTTCAGCTGGAATGTTTAATACTTGCATGTCAGGGTGTGTAGCTGTCCAGCTGTGATACATTATAGCTATTATTAACACTGACTGATTGTGGTCTCCATAATGTATTCTGTTTGTGTTGTAGGTGTTTATGTGTCAGCAGGATGTTGGTCTGCTGTCCTTTCCTAAGGGGTATGGCACTGTCGTGACACATTGACTGTGTCATATCCTGGGTAGAGCTGATCACAAGTAACAGGGCTGTATATGTGCCACATGGCTGATAGGTCTGAGGGGTGTATACAGGTGAGTGCATGGTGGCTGATGTCAGCAGCTCTTCTATAGTGGACAATGGAAAGTGTACTAGGAGGCACACAGCAAATGTTTGTGAATAACACACACACACAGAGGCTTTGGTGTTGATGCAATGCACAGAATACTGTACACATGAACATACTTCATTTTGCAGTGAACTCATTTTGGCCTATGTAATTTCACCAAGACCAAATAGCCAAAACATCACATCAATAAATAATTAGTCTGCCAGTTTAATGTCATTGACGATGGTACTGGCAGGGTATATGTCCTCTTCCCCAATGTAGTGCAATATACACATTGACAAACACATACAGTCATAGTCACATTTGACAGACCTGGGTTTAGCAGTGCTAACTGCCTTGTCAGTGAGTCCATACTGTTAGAGAGTTTTTGCACACAGCACATGCATCATTGGGCTGGATAGTGTAATCAGTTACCTATATGGTTGATGGTGACAGCGGTCATCATACAGTGGACTTTGTGACATGCACTGGGGGTACCATGGTGTAAAGACAAAATACTCAGCACCCACACCCCACATAGGATATTGTACTCACTGAAACCCATGATAATGCTCTGACATACCCATGATCACACATTGACCAGGACTGCAATACAAACCCTTGTCTGTCAAATCAGTGCTACTACAGGGATATGCATTTATTGTACATGCCACAGGGATAGTAGGGTGAGGGTTTGTCATGGCTCTTCTAATGTCAGCAACATCACCATCCCTTATAATGTATGGCAAAGTTTATTGTATTTGGAGAAGGTGGCCTCAGAATGCTGTCTCCTACAAATATGCACAGTCTCACACACACACACACACACACACACACACACACACACACACACACACACACACACACACACACATTTGCCAGGACTCAGAGGGTAACCCACACCTATTTACCCATTTGTAGAACAGTGTTATGCTGGTACTGCAAGCTCCAGGTAGCCCATAGGGTGAAGAGTGTAACAAGGTGCATTTAATGTAAATTATAGCAGCAGCCATTTCTAAGTATAGCAATGGGGGTGTAGTGGGTGAGAAGGCCCTCAGAGTATTTTCAACTACAAGTTTACAAACACACAGACACTGTTATTCTCAGTAATGCACACTGACACATTTGTCAGTACTGAGGTCCATAGGTGCAGGTGTTCCTAGGTGTGTACCAGGCTAATGTCCATGGAGAGATGAGAAGAGTAGGGCATGTGGGTACACTGGTATCATGCCACCTGATATTTGCCAGCAGGCCATCTATCAGCTGATGCCACTTGAGTGATCCCCAGGGTGACAGTTAAATTCAACTTTCAATCATCTGGCTTTCTCTTGCAGAGGGTGAGTGAGGTGCTCTAATTGACATGTATGGAACATATATTGCATAACATGGCCAGTGTCTGGGTTAGAGACCTGTACCCAAGCATTTTCTGTTAACTGTGGTAGTCTGGTTGAGGTATCCATGGCATGTGGTGCATGCAGGGTGGGGTTCCCTAGCTGTGGCATTTATAACTCAGCTGGGCAGACATGTCAGTGTCAGTCAATCAGAGATTGCCTGTAAGCAGCCAAGATTGATACCTGATATCTGCACATCTGTACAGAGGACAGACATAAATTAGCTAGCCAACAGGTTATGCATTAGGATGAATGTTTTGACAGATAGACTTCTGACACTGATAGGTATGCCATTACTACTGACAGCAGTCCTCACTGACATGTCCTAAATATATAGTAATCTACGGTTAATATCAACATAGCAGATCAATATCCAATAGCAGATACTTAAAAACACACAGCTCACACAACAAGATATGATATACATGATAGTCAACACTCAGACTCCAGCTTTGCATGCAGGGGTGTATGGTTCCAGTACTACAATCTGCAATCTACTCTTACTTGGAAAAGCACTATTAAAAGTAGTTACATAAGGACAGAGTACATGCAAGCATGACTGCATATAACATGGGATACTACCCATGTATGAAACACATACAAAGTGAACAGATTGTGGTACTATCCATGTATACTCAGGTGTCCCACACAGTATACTGATACCCCTTGCTGTTGTAATGACATCACATAGAAACAGGTTATGTACATTGAATTAAATACACTTATTAAATATGTCATTACCCTGTATTTTATCAGACTGGAATGTGATCACTGGTTACCAGGGCTGAGCTATGCCTAGCAGGTGCAATCATTACTTAAATGTAAATGCTAAGCAAATCTGTGCACTGGTAAAAAAGCCTACACGGTGTAAACACCTATTCATTTAACCATACATTAGCACAGCTTACTGTTGGACAAACTCATGCAGATTTGCTTAAAGCTGCTCAAAACTGTCTTAACTACTCTGTATCCAACAGTCCTTGTTCTGTCCAGCAACAAAATAAACTGCTTTTGCAGGTCTTGAACCTAGAACCCTGTACACTATAGTCACATCAGTTAACCATGAAGATGTCTTCTGCTTTTCAAATATATCATTGTGTACACATACTGAATAGTAGTGAGCAACTGCTTTGACTACTACAATTGTTTAGTACTTGTAAGTGAAAATAGTGTTGAATCAGTTATGTTCTTATATGTAAATATACACATATCAGATTAATATGGTGGAATACATCTGACAAGGTATGTACAAAACTCATGTTTACACATAATGTGTATATAAATATATATATATATATATATATATATATATATATATATATATATATATATATATATATCTGTGTGTATATATACATATTCACACACACACACACACATAGATCTATATATATATATATATATATATACATATATATATATATATATATATATATATATATATATATATATATATATATATATATATATATATATATATATATATATATTCTATATCTCTGTCTATATATATATATATATATATATATATATATATGTGTGTGTGTGTGTGTGTGTGTGTGTGTGTGTGTGTGTAGATATATATATATATATATATATATATATATATATATATATATATATGTGTGTGTGTGTATGCATATATGGGTTCCGTTCAGAATTTCGAAGGTCAAAACTTCGAATTTCGTCATATGTTCGAAGTTTCAAAACTTTGAAATCCTGAACAGAGATCGACATACAGAGCGGACCGGGAGATTTCCCTTGTCCTTGCTGTGGGGAATACACATGTAATTGCAAATATAGCAGGCACTACAGGCGTGTAACAGCATGGAGTAAGAGACACCAGTGTGACTGTGCATACCCACAACTGATCTCAAAACAGTCACAGTCACATAATGGTAAGCCTAAGTAATAGTACAGTCTATGGCCTGTGTGAACAAAGGTCGTCATCATGTTTGCCACTCACACGCTAACCCTACATATACTGGCTCAATTCACAGTGTAGCCTGATGCCTGACTGTAGTATGGGACATGTCTCAGTCTGGCCCTACAAGCATATAGACTGACAGGGTATCAGAAACTGGAGCAGCATGCAACGTCAGATAGAACAGGACCAAGAACACTGACATCTACCCCAGTCTGTACAAAGGCAAAATAACATAATCGCAACACACTGCTGCTGTCAACAATCACCATAAGTACACATACCTCACTACTTTACAGACTACAACAGAATATCCAGGTTTTGTCATCAGATATTAGGCCTCCTATACATTACATGTCTGGCAGTCTGATATACCACTGGCTTGATATCAGGAATTATGTCAGTAAATAATGGTATATTGTACATATCCACCTCTTACTGCATGACATTGACATATGAACAAAGGGTGACAGACTTGGGGGACAGAGGCACAAACACAGGGTCAGTATTGACATATTGCAGTTATAAACTGAGAACATTGCTGGTGTAACAGGGTTTGTTGTGACATATCTCTTCTGAGGGATATGACGTCATTAACACACATGGATGTTACCATTTCCTGAGTATAATAATCAGAGTATGCTACTGCATTTATGAAGACATAAAATGTGTGAGTAACACACCAAATCTCAGGCTCCAAACTCTGGCCAGTCTGCAGATAGCCCTACAGGTGAGAGTTTTCTCAACCCCATAACAGTGTCATGCCAGACTTTAAATCATGCAGAACAGCCATATGCACACAAACCTTGCTAAACCAACATTACTTCAAATGCAGAACAACAATTCTTACATTCTGTCCCCATGTCTGGAACATCCCCCTCCAGTTTTCTGGCCTGTCTCCAAAGTGTTTGTTGCTAAGAGGTATTTCCAGCTACCCTCTGTGATGCTGTTTGTCACACACCCACATGAAGTCCTGCTCACAGTGAGGGAGAAGGGCCAACACCCACTTGCACTGCTTACTTATAGGAGTGTGTGTCCACATGCAATTGGCTATAGGAATGATACCACAGGTGTTCCACATGCAATTAGCAAGTGGAGGCCTCCAATTTGTGCACAGGCCATCAGCTGATCATGAGCATTACCTACCAAAGTCAAGCTGCTGCCTATGCAAAATAGATGCATTTTTCCTTATCTACCAGAGAGGGAGGGAGAGAGAGAGAGAGAGAGACAGAGAGACAGAGGGAAAGAAAGAAAGGAAGAGAGAAAGAGCCAAGCATGTTTGTGTATGATCTGTGGGTAGAGAGAGGTCTCTGAGTATTATAATGGTTGCCTATATATAGATGTATGGCTGTGTATTGTCTACAACAACCTCTATGGTGTTTGACAAGTGTTGGCCTTGTAATGTGACATTGGGACATATGGGTCTTCAATATGAAAATGTAGCAAAACCCACATTGGGACATATGGGTCTTCAATATGAAAATGTAGCAAAATCCAAGCTGCAATGGATCCTGTTATTTACACAATCACACCAACACAATATACTGATGACCCCCCCCACACACACACACACACTTGCCAGTACTGAGTTTCAAACTCTTACCTAGCTATGTATTGGCAGTATAGTGTTATGCAGTTATCGCAAGTGCCATGGCAGTTATATGTTGGAAAGCTGTCCAAAGGTATCTTTGAAGGTGAGTGACATCAGCTGCAGTGCTAAAGGAGGGGTGCTAAAGGAGGGATGTGAGAAGTGCAGTAAGTGTGAATGACCACAAAAGCAGGTGTCAACAAAGACTCCCACACATTTTCACACTTGCTAGGATCAGGATTAGCACTCCTCCCTAACTAGTTTGCTATACTATGGTTTTACACAGTTATCGCAAGCACCTCGGCAGTTATATGTTGGAGAGCTGTCCAAAGGTATCTTTGAAGGTGAGTGACATCAGCTGCAGTGCTAAAGGAGGGGTGAAGGAAGTGCAGTAAGTGTGAATGATCACAAAAGCAGTTGGCAACAAAGACTCATACATTCTCACACACAAACACACATATTTTCATAGTTGCCAGGACCAGGATTAGATCTGCTACCTAGCTAGTTTGCTATACTATGGTATTACGCAGTTATCTCAAGCACCACAGAGCTTATAGGACTGAGATTTGGCCAAAGGGTTATTTCAAGGTGACTGACATCAGCAGGAGTGCTAACATGGGTAATAGGAAGTGCAGTGTGTGTGTGAATGGGCCATAAATCATTCTTCTGGAAACACACACACACACACACACACACACACACACACACACACACACACACACACACACACACACACACACACACACACACACACACACACACACACACACACACACATACAAACACACACACACACACACACACACACACACATTTGACAGGACTGAGTATACAAATGCTACATGAATACTGGTTTTTACTATTGTGTTACGCAGTTATCACAAGCACCACAGACACTATAGGGCTGAGGGCTACCAAAAGGAATGTCTACATTGATTGACATCAGCGCATCATGCGATATCAGCCAATTGTATGTGTAGTGGGTGGGACGGGTCTATATCACATAGCTGAACTGAAATAAGTTTGAATACATCAATGTCAAACCCAGAAGTTCGAAATGCAATAACTTCGAACACTCAGAACAGAGATATTTTTCCTAGGGGGAAAAAAAAATCGCTGTTCCATTACAAAACCAAAAAACGTACGTACACTATAAAATGTTCCTAATGTGAGGGGCTTCGTCCCCACACCCCCAACATGGGGGCCTGTGCCCCTGTCACCCCCCTACTTAAATATACCAACTCTGAGATCATACCACAGTGGAGGAAATAGCAAAGCCGCAGAAACGGCCCACCAAATTCTTTCCCTTGGAAAAAATGTGGTGTTCCACGGCTTCGCTATTTTGACATTTTGTACTTCCCAGTTTGATGTTACGGCGTTCGGACACCTGTGCATTCGAACTTCTAATATAGACCTGGTGGAACAGGCCTTATAATGGAATTGTATCTGTCACTGTTTGTCTCTCTCTTTCCCACATCTCTGTGTGTGTGTATGTTTGACATATTATAGTGTGCTGGCCTTGGATATGTGTGAGTATTCCTAGCCAATGTGTGTGTGAAGCATAAATGGTGTACAATTTGGTGTGTGTGCACAGACATCTGCAAATGACAGACATGTATAGTCCACTGTGTTGTCAGACATGGGCTTCATTTCTCTACGTGTAGGAGCATGTCCAGTATGACCTTTTGTATTGAGTGTGTGAATCCATTGCAGGTAGTGTTGTACTCCAGTCCAGGGTTTGGTGTTCTCAACCTACAGATAGCAACCTGTTTCTGCAGGATATCTGTAGATAGGTTGACAATATGGAGTCAGAATGGACGACAGATAGGGGGATACTGTAACTATTGCTGTCTTTGCTGCTTGTGTTACATGGTTGGTGTTTGCAGAGATATTCAGACACATGTACTGTTTTACACTGTGATGTATTATGTCATCGACTACTGACAGATATAATTATTTGCTCACAGTTATTTACTGGGAAATGCAAGATGAATGAGGCTGAGTCCAGTATTGTGGTCCACAGCCTACACATTCTTGCAAACTCCTGCCATTCTGGAGGGGTAGCTACAGACACTTGCTGATGGGTCCGTGTAAATGGTCCAGCACCTTGGTTGTATGGTGGCTGAAGATCCCCTTATTGTACATATATCAACTTAATAGAATGGTCATATCCTGCTGTGGCCATACTTTTCAGCTGTACAGATTCACCCAGGTTACCCAGAGGCAGGGCTCATATATCTGGTCAGTTCCCCTTCACATTGTGTTTTACGAGCAGGTTTATAGCCACTCATTACTGGGTTTTCAGGCAGGGGGGTAGTAAGCGAACACATCAGAGTTTCAGACTTCACACACTCCATGATGTCCATGCATCTACACCCCCCCAATCTGTTATTTTATCCTCGTCCTAACATTATACGAGTGATATCTCGGAAGTATCCCTATAATTGGCCCTTCATCCCAGTGGTATTTATGGATTTGCTCCCAGTTCATGCAGTAGGACAAGGAGGGCATGCTACTGGGATTTGTCAATATGGCCTTGCATTTGTGTTCTGTTGACTGTGTTAGGTTGTTATTTGGGACCCCATGAGATACCATACATTAACACTATGTGTGAGACATGGGCCTCTGAGAGAGGACTTTAAGCCATTTGGTAGTAATGCAGGCCATTTGTAGTGGGCCAGTGAATTCTGTCACTCTTACATTCCCAGGCTGTGAGCCAGTGGCTTCCCCTGGCATGACAGTGTAAGTGTTAGAGGTGTTAATGGCAATAGTTCCTGTACATATTGACCCATTGGTCCGGATGCATGCAGGGTGCTGCTTACAGCTAGGAACACAACTGCATAGGACACCTCTTCAGCATGCTGCATTCCATGGGCATTCCCATACAGAAGTGGGGTCATACTGTACTCATTCCCAACAGCAAGGATATGACCTGTGATAAACCTGTGGCTGATGGTGGGGTGATCTGAGAGCATGTGTGAAATGGAAGCTACTTGAAGCTGACTCACAGATATACCTGGGACATTCCCCTTATGCTGCCTTGTGCAGGGACATAGGCAGTCTCTCATTACTTCATAACTGTGCATTTTGTGGTCTGCCAGTGATTGTCCAGACTATACCATTATTCCATACTACACAGAGAACTAATGTGCTGCTAACCTGTATGTACAATTCCAAAGTTTTATGCAGTTGACAGTTACATTTTATGCACTCTATCAAGGGTACTTCAACCTGTGTACTGTGTTTATGTATGGGCCTACATTCATGGCATGTCCATCTTTCAAACAGTGACAGATATTGACATCTGGACAGTGAGTATGAATGACTGCTGACATGGGTATTGCTGAGAAGCATTGTGGTTGGCACTACAGTTGTCAGAACATGACCCTGTCATCCACAGTACTGCCCATAGGCCACTGAGACACAACCTTCCATGCCTACATGCTGATCACTTCCACATAATATTGAACCCATGACAACCTAACACATGGACCCCTGGATATTGTACACATGCAACAATCTATCCTGTAGATTGGGTCAGCTCGGGTAATCTGTGCTCCACTGTTATTACACATCACACTTACATGTTACTGCATTTCTATATGGGATTGTGAGGGGGCAGACCTGAGAACTTTAAACATTTGCTATGACTGTACTGGTATTTCAGGTACTCTGTTAGCTTCCATTTATTTATGTATTCTGACCTATCATGCAGACTGGAGGCATATCAGTAGTGTACAGATCTTAGGTTTTATTGATCTACATTTCAGTTTCAGACTTCTTACCCTTCAGAACTGACATGCAACTACCAGACCTGTTGTAGTCTGTCTGTGTAGGTCTGGAGGTGAGCTCTTAACCATTGCCATCAATTGGAGGCCTTAGCCCGGCCTTTCTTTATGGTCATTGGTCATCTACACCTGTCCTGTTGGCTGAGGCTGGTGGTGGGTATGTGAGCCGCACTGACAAGCATGTGTGTGTCCTATGGACACACATTTGGGCCACCACATGTACTACAGTGAGATTTGTCACCTTGTCTAGTACTTCCTAGTATGCTGACAGCAGTATTTCTTATGGATTTTATGCTGCCCATATAGGTGTATACTATCTGCTGCCATCCCATTCAGCCACCCAGTTCCCTTGCATGCTCACATCCATACCATAGATACAACTATCAGAACATACTACTCCATTCAATAATTGATAGTAAGACTGACTTACCTTGTGGCTGTGCCAGTATTGAGGATGGTGCTGGAGGGCTGACTATGTCAGATGCACATAGTACACTCCCTATACATGGTAAAGCACAGGTAGTGTCATGTCTGGCATCCCTTTTACTGTATGTGTGAGTCAGAGAGAGGTGTCATTCCCTGGTTCCCTACCATGTCAGTGTATGTGCTATGTGTTGTCTCTTTGCCAAGGATTGGGCATACTGGGCACACTTTCTTCTGCCTATATGGGCAGGCTCAATTAGTTCCTCCTCTGAGTCCCTCTGTGCCTGTGATGGCCTTGGCAATGGTGGGGGGCTGTGTGGTCTTGCCCCATGCTGTTCCTGCTGCAGCTGTTTCCACAGGATCATATTGTGTAGCATGACACATACTATGAACATTTGTGTACATGTAGCTGGAGAGTACTGCAAGGCTCCACCAGATATGTCCAGGCAGCGAAACCATGACTTGAGCATCCCAAACACATGCTCTATTATGATTCTGGTTTGTGCATGTGCCTCATTATGGAGTTCTTGTTTGTGTGTGTGTGCATTTATGAGGGGTGTCATCAGCCAGTGCTTAACCAGCATCCCCCACTAGGTTGCCATATGGGATGTCCCCACTGGCAAATGACTGGTACAGCTGTGTCATATGCCAGATATGGGAGTCGTGATAGCTTCCAGGGCTGCCAGCACAAACATTCAAGATAATGCCCAGGGCATTGCAAATGACCTGGCAGTTGATGGAGGGGAAGCCCTTGTGGTTTATGTAGATCCTATCTGGCTCACAAGGTGGTGCTTTGATGTGTATGTGTATTGAAGTCTACAGCACCCACTACCTCAGGGTATTCTGCTATTTGGTGGAACAGATGCATATTGCTGGTCAACGCCTCATGGGTGTTGAAGAAATATATGTTCTCACTGGCATGTGCTGACATGGCATCCAGGAACTGGTGGAGTACCCTGGACACTGATGTCTGTGAGATCCCCATGATATCCCCAGTTGGCCTTTGGAAGGTACCTGTGGCTAGTATTCTTAAGCCTACACATACCTTGGTATCCACTGTGATGGTTTCTTCTCTGTTGGTTCTGTGTGTGAGGCATGGCCGGCACAGCTCAACAATTTGCTGTAGAATGTCCCTGTCCACCCTATAGCTCTCCACTATCTCCAGCTAATGTAGCCTGTGGTAGGTTACCCTAGGTTTGTACACTCTTCTCCTTCTCCTCACTGTGGGTTGGTCGTCGGCATTCAAATCCTCACCACCTTCAGCCTCTTGCACATATTGATGTATGAGAGCAACAGCAGTCTCTATCATTTTGTTAGTTTTGTCAGGTAAAATTACCCCATTTGTGTACACCGGTGGTGTAGAGTTTGTGGGAAAAAAACAGACTGGAAGGTGTTTGCATAGTTTATAGTAGTGTGCTAGGCTGTTCCATGTGTAATTGGCTGATTCTGATACATTTCACCTGCCAGCTATGCTAGTTCTCCTTGATTGCCTTCCTACTGCTGTTTTCCCTTCCATTGCTTTCCTGTTTAAGCCCCAATGTGCACCGTGCATACCCAGTGCTCAGATGTAAACAGAGCTGCTATTTCCTGTTTTTTTTTTTTTTTGTTTAAAACCTGATGCATGGTGTGCACACCTGTTTAGGCAGTGTAAAGACTGCTAGGCAGCCTCAGACACAGCCCTTTCCTTATCTGTGCTTAGCTAAGGGCAAATATGAGCCACAGAGCTCCAATAAGCTTACAGCATGCATGACACTCCCCCTTATGAGGTCATCTACCTCTTATACCTATACCATGGTGTTGCTGCACCTACACAGTTGGGTGCAAGCTAACACTGAGAGGAAATCTGTGAGTCAGTATCAATCCCCTCATTTGCATAAACCACAATGCTAATTCACAGTTACCACACTCACACTGATCCTTCCCCCTTAGCAACCACTATTCCCTGGTATTGTTGTCTTATGCATGCCATTGACTATCATGGCAAAATGCTGATTTGGGATTAAAAGCTTATTTCCAACTTGTTTTCTTATTTTCGGACTGATTCCATTTGCGCACTGCTGCCCTACACTTAAACAGCCGAAATCAGCCAAACAAATAAATAAAAGTTATTTTTTATAATTTTGCAACTATTTATCATGCCAATGGCCATATATTTGGCCATTAAATAAAAAAGAAAATCACCAGAGCAAATTGAATATCCATATAGAGAGAATAAATCTTCATAAAAAAACAACTGGATAACCATGGCTAGAGTTACTCCACTTTAATAAAAACAATTCTTCAAGAAATGTCAGACAAGCACTTTCGCATAAAACAAATGCTTCCTCAGATCCTCATACCTAACTAAAACAATACATACTATATATAATACAAATCAACCAATCACAGTAATAAAAAACGGAACCAAAATGACATCACCATTGATAGGGGAGTACTACATCCCACATTATTTGTGCTTGTGAATCTTTAACTTCTGCCTTTTAAGGGCGGGTTTAATACTAACATAGTTGATGAGCCCAGGAAATCTATGTGCTTGCATCCTTAGGATCCATTTTAACTCATTCTGTTCCAAATAGTTATTCACATCACCTCCTCTCAAAGTCCTATGTACACATTGTAACACCCTAAATAAAAATTGGTGTTTAGAAAACTTTAGCTGATGTTTGGCTAGCGCATTTTTGATATCACCCTTCCTTATATCTGAGAGGTGTTTAAGAACCCTATCCCTTAATTTTTGGATAGTTTTCCCCACATAAAAACATGGGCAAGAGTCACATGTAGCCAAGTATACCAAATATGTAGTGGCACAGTCAGCATAAAATCTGGGTTTGAACTCAAAGTCTAGGGTAGGATGTTCAAATACCTGTTCCTTGCTCAACACTTTGCATACAGAACAATGCCTGCAAGGATATGTCCCTAGCCTTTGGTCCTTGTTCTTCATTGTTTTCTTATCATTACATAATAGCTGTTTTAAATTTTGACTATTCCTATATGAAAAAAATGGTGCTGCCCCAACAAAATTAGCAATTTTGTTATCCAGTGTTAAGAGATACCAATGTCTCTGTATTATATTTCTCACAATCTTATTGTTGCTAGTATAGTTAGTCACAAAGGGGGTGGGCCCTTTACCTTTACTTTTTGTAACATTTCTTCTAGACGTATATGTTCTATATGTCGTATTATTTACATTATTTGTTACCAATCCCTGTTGATCATTACCAGGGCATTCTACATTGGGCCCATCAGTAGTAAGTCCAGAGGCATTACCTTGACTTCCTAATGTCATTATACGTAGCACTCTAACTGTGGCACTATTATATCCTCTGTCAATAAACATACTCTCCAGGGCATCTAACTTTATCTCAAGGTCAGCTTCATTGTTACAGATTCTGTTTACCCTCAAAAATTGACTCTTAACTATACAAGAGAATACATGCCCTGGATGCATGCTATCTCTAGATAGGAGACCATTTCTCCAACAATATTTCCTATATAAAGTCATGGTAATCCAATGGCACCATTCTTCTTAAGTGAAACATCAAAAAAATCTACTTGTTTATCAGAATATGTAGCAGTAAACTTTAAAAAGTTCGTAGTGGATTCTAGATATTCAACAAATAATAGAAGGGAGGTGACATCCCCTTGCCAAAGAATAAAGACATCATCCACAAAATGCCTGTAGAATCTTATTCCTCTACTTAAAGCACTATCATACAGATAATTACATTCCCAGAAATACATAACCAAATTCGCATACGAATTGGCACATGGGGTGTCCATAGTGACACCCCATTTCTGAAGGAATAATTGTTCTTCAAACATAAACACATTATTATGCAAAATTAAATCTAATAGTGTGCAAATTAAACTAATGTTGTAATGTGATTCATGTTCATCTTTGCTAAGTATATATCTGATCGCCTCCACCCCATAATCATTGGGTATGGAGGTGAAGAGATTCTTAACATCAATTGTAACCTTTAGTAGAGGGGTAACATCATTTATATCAGTAAATTCTGATAAATCATGTAGGAAGTGTGTAGTATCTTTCAGGATGGTGCCAATGGAAAAAAACAGGACTTTGTTGGCCCTCCACATAGATGGATAGGGGCTCAGTTATCCAACCCCCTCCAGCTACTATAGGTCTCATTGGTGAAGTAGTTAATGACTTATGAATCTTAGGCTGTCCCTTAATAACAGGTATCATTGGAAAAGGTACATGAAAAAACTGATAAAGCTCTTCATTAATTTCCCTGTTTATAAGTAAATCATACAGACATTCTCCCAAGTAATTAACAATCCTTATATATTGTGGTCAATCTATCAAGCAATAAATTTCAGCATCATTCAATGAATCAGACATTGCATACAAGTAGTCATTAGTGTTCATTATGACAATCGCACCACCTTTATCAGATGGTCTAACAGTCAGTTATGTATTGTATATCAAATGTTGCAAAGCTTGGTGTTCATTACTATTCAGATTATAAAATCTATTTCGTTTATAGGTTCATAGATTCATAGGTAGGTACTAGGCTACCGGCCCTAGGGCCTATACAAGCCCAGCCAAAAAGGTACCCTGGCTTTTGCCACCCAAGAAAATTATTTTCTGGTGCCACTGTCGAGCAGAGCCACAGAAGTGATCCCCGGGGTGAATTTCCTATTTCCCATCCAGTCATCAAGATTTGTCTTGAAGAGTACTAATGAGGAGCTTTGTTTGATATAGATAGGTAGTTTGTTCCAGAGTATGGGAAGTCTCTGGGACAGGAATCTATCCCTCCGGCATGTTCTGTTTATTGTGGTGACAAAGTTTAGGTCCCTAGACCGTGTAGCTCAGAGGGATTGGGACTTCTTTAAGTGAAGCATGTCCAACAGCTCTGGGTTTGACATAGCTTTGTATGTTAGGCAGAGATCACCTCTGAGTAGGCGATATGCGACGGAGTAAAGCTGGAGTTTTTTTTGACGGTCTGCATAGGGCTTCTGTTTGAGGCCGGTAATCCTCTTTGTGAGGTATTTCTGTGGCCCTTCCAGTTGTTGTAGATGTCTTGTGAGGTACATACCAAAAGGGGCATTGTACTCTATAATGGATCTAATGAGTGATGAGTAGAGGGGAACAATGACCTCTTTTTTCTGGATGAGAAACCTTTTGTGATGAGGTGTGCCATGTAGAAAGATTTCCTGACTACTGTGGCGATGTGATTATCAAAGGAGAGACTACTGTCCACCTGTGTCCCAAGGTCTCTTATCACACTTTCGGTGTTAAGTATACTACTGCCTATGTTGTAGTTTATGGGTACAGAGTTTTTACCAAAGGGGATGACAATGCACTTTTTGGCAATGAGCTTGAAGCCATGGCTTTGACAACAGGCATCTGTCTCAGTGAGGTCCTTTTGTAGGATGTCCACATCATTAGGAGTTTTGATTATGGCTCCTAGTTTGCAGTCATCTGCGAACTTCGTTAGCCAAAGACCTTCTGTGTTAGCCTGTACTTCAGAGAAGTAGATACCAAACAGGAGGGGACCTAGGACTGAACCCTGTGGTACTCCATTTGTCACTAGTCTGAAGTCAGATTTGGAGTCTGCTACTTTCACAGTGTGGGTTCTGTCAGTGAGCCAGTTGGCAACCCATCTAGTGACATAAGGATTTATACCTAGTTTAGTGAGTTTATCTATAATTCCAGAGTGGGGGATGGTGTCAAAAGCCTTGGCAAGATCTAGATAGGCTGTGTGAACCACCTTACCCTCGTCTACAGCTTTGGTGACTGCTTCAAAGAAGTCTATCAGGTTTAGGAGACATGATCTGCCTTTTAAAACCCGAACTGGGTGGGGTCCAGAGTTTGGAGATTACCAATGTCTTTGTTTATAAGTTCTTTGATGATATGTTCCATGGCCTTGCAGACCAGGCTTGTCAGGCTAATGGGGCGGTAGTTCCTGTGGTCTGTGGTGGCTCCCCCCTTGTGGAGTGAGATAACCGTCACTGTGCACCATTCAGTGGGCACAAAGCCTGAAGTGAGGCTATGATTGAACATGGTACTTAGGTGGGGTGCCAGTTCATTCTGTAGTTCGTGTAGAACGCAGCCTGGAATGTTGTCTGGTCACATGGATGCTGTGTTCTTGGCTTTGGAGAGTGTGGTTTTTACCTGTGCAGCCGTGATTACAGGAACTTTGCATTTTTCTGGTATAGAGATGGGCTCTTTAGGGGGTGAGGGGGGGATAAAGTTAGCACTGAACCTATCTGCCAGGATGTTGGCAATATCAGTTGGGTCTGTATATTTAGTGCCATTGTGCTGTAACTCAGAGCAGATCTGAGTGTTGCCATTGAGATTCTTGACATAGCTATAGAATGCTTTGTGGTTGTCTTTAGAATCAGTGGCGATTTTGTTTTCATAACTAGCTTTGGAGGATTTTATCAGGGATCGCAGCTTCTTACTGAGGCTGACAGGGAGCTCCTCCACTCATGGGATTTTACTCTCTTTTGCAACAATTTCTTCCTTCTGTTGTACAGTTTGTTTATGGCAGGAGAACCACCAGATTGGCTTCCTTTTTTTGGAGGATAGCATCTTGGTTCTGTTTGGGATAGCATGATCCATGCACTCGTGTAAGTGCTTATAAAGTGCAATTGTGTAGGATTCAGTAGTCGTAACTGTATTGTCCATCTGCATGGGTGTCATGAAGTTCACTACTTCTGTCTTAAGAAGCATGAAGTTGGCTTTGGAGAATTTTTTTACCGTGGTTTCCTTAATGGGGGGGGGGGCAGGATGTGGATATCTAGGGTCATTAGCTTATGGTCGGATCAGACCAATGAGGCACTGAATTCAGGTGTGGAACACCAGTCACTCATGTTGGTAATGATTAGATCTAGGATATTGTTGCTCCTGGTGGGGGTGTGGATAAGTTGATCCAGGGCATTGGAGTTTATGAATTCCAGAAAGCATTGAGCGAAGGAGTTGGTACATGAGTAGTTTTCCCAGTTAATTGTGGGGTAGTTGAAATCGCCCATTATTAGGGTGTTTGGTTGAACCCTAATAATTTCCAGTACATCAAGAAAAGAGGAGTGGGAATCCTGGGGCATGGTGGGGGATCTGTAGCAAGCTACAATTTGGATTGCAGTTTTGCCCAGATTTAATTGCACTTGGATAACCTCGGCTACATTATGCTGAGAAACTAGCCTGGAGGTGTGGATATCCTTAATGAATAAGGACACATCTCTGCCTTTGGTGTTCCGGTCCAGGTTATATGGCCGAAAAGTGTGGTATGAGTTATAGCCTGGTAGTGCAGGGGTGCTCTCTGGAGCCTTGAACCAGGTCTCAGTCACTGCACAGATATCAATGTTCTCCATTTTAAGGAGTTTCTCAAGTGAGTGCATTTTGAGATTTAGACTTCTAGCATTGAGTAGCATCACCCTCAGTTTTTGCTTGCCTGTTCCTGTTATGGTGGTGAATTTGTCATTTGAGCCTTGCCTAAAAAAGGCACTATAGGGGTGGCAAGAACCTGAGCCAGTATTCAGAATCCCAGGGGTGACAGGTGCAGGCCGTCTCTGGCAAAGCATTGTGGTCTGTCGACTATGTCATCCCAGGCAGACAGATACTGGATCCCTTTAGAACGACACCAGAAGCTTAGCCAATTGTTGAAGTCAATCATTTTGTCCTTGTACTGCGGTATCATTCTGGTTGATGGCAGAATGCTACTCAGGGCTAGGGTCATACCTGCCTGGGATACAAGATCAGAGAGCTCTTCCATGTCTCTTTTCATGTAGTCCAGGGAGGTACATCTCAGGTTGTTCACACCAACATGGACAATGACAGAGTCATATTTGTACTTGTTGTGGAGTGACCTGAGTGCGTGGGTTATGTGGCGGATCCTGGCACCTGACAGGCAGCTGACAGTAACCTTGTCCTTGTTTAGCCTGATGAGTGGGACATCAGTGTGCCTGACTATAGAATCACCTATGACTAGTGTGTTGGGTACGTTGTTTTGCCTTATTGGCTGTGGTTGAGTGGCACACTGAGTCTGCGGGCTATGTGTCATTTGGGTTGTGTTGAGGGGTGGAGGTTGCTTGCATTTCTGCTTTGGAGGTCTCTGTTGCTTGAGCAGATTATTATTGAGAGCCTCTGCAAATGTTTTTGTGTTTCTATGTGTGGATTTTGGTGGCGTAGATTTAGTGAGACTATGTGATGAGTGTGGTG
Organism: Protopterus annectens; assembly: GCF_019279795.1. NCBI lineage: Eukaryota > Metazoa > Chordata > Ceratodontiformes > Protopteridae > Protopterus > Protopterus annectens. Next base: position 831,137,071 of record NC_056739.1, read on the forward strand.
TGGTGCAAGTGTTTACCTTTTCCTCTTGACTGTCAAATTCAGTCTTGGTTAGAGAGAGCTTTACTTCCAGTTTGGCTAGATAAGTGCATCTCTCACAGGTTGTAGTGTTGGGTGGTAGGAGGAGAGGGTTGTCTGTGTACATGAGGCAATTTCTACATTGCCCCAAGATGCCCAGATTCATCAGATAGGAAAGAACACTGGAAGCTAACCCTTGGACATGCCTGAATAAAAAACTATTTTCCTCTAGATAAGTGAGGAAAGTGAGTACAAGAGCTGTTTTATTTAAGCAAGTGAGGAAAGTAAGTACCAAAACTGTTTTCCTCTAGGTAATGGGGAAGGTTGAGTGCTGTAGTAATTAGTAGGTTATTTAGTGCTTACAACAAGTTCTGAACAAGTGCTGATCACGAATAAGCAAATTCAAGTGCTAAAACTAAGAATCTGTATCTGGACTAAACTAGTTACAGGAAAGGGGGGAAACAAGTGCAAATGCGGGCTTTTAAATCAGAAAGTTGAGAGATGGAAAAACTGCCCAAACAGCCAATAACTACAATTTCTGGGCCAGAACCACTCCTTATCTGGTAGATAGGTTACCTAGTGCTTACCACTCCCACTGATAAGCTAGAAGGCTTCCCTCCAACACAGAAAGCTTGGGGGGCTCAGAAGCTTACATACAGTCCTGGACACAGCAAATCTGAATCTGGACTACACTAGTTACAGGAAAGGTAGGAAACAGGCTTAGATTTTGTATACAGAAAAGTAGCTAAAACAGCAGTAAAAACAATTCAAATGCAGTGCAAGCTAGCACACTTGAGTATGTAGCAATGTTAGACCAAACAGTTTAAAAAAATGCAATTAAGTTAAAAATGACTAAAAATAAGTGCAGAATGAGTCTATTAGGTAGAATGAGGTAAAGAGATGGGACTGGAGGAGTGTCCCAGATCAAATCTACAGTTGGGGTGGGCAACTGTAAAAGCCTCCAAATTTAAACAAGACAGGAATAGGGAGGGTGGGTAGAGAAAAAAACAACACCTTCATCAGAGATCTGAAAAACTAAACAGTGAAGCAAAAATAACAGTGCCCAACTCTGAAGTCAGCCAGCAATGATATAAAATTAGTCAAGCAACAATTAACAGTACACAACTCTGAAGTGCCAGAAAAATATACTTAGCTCTGTATATCTCCATATAGTTTGAAGAGCACTCTGTCAGGACACAGGAAGACTCCAGCAATGATAGGCAGGCTGTTACTAAGAGGGTCTAATTTTATGCAAGTAATCCTTGAGATAGAAAACACACAGGATGTAAAACCAGTTATACCAACTTAAGACACAGAGAAATAGGGGAGGTGGAGAAAACCAACACCTTCAGCAGAGATCTGAAAAACTATACAGTGAAGCAAAAATAACAGTGCACAACTCTGAAGTCAGCCAGCAATGATATAAAATTAGTCAAGTAACAATTAACAGTACACAATTCTGAAGTGCCAGAAAAATATACTTAGCTATATCTCCAGATAGTTTGAAGAGCACTCTAACAGGACACAAGAAGGCTCCAGCAATGATAAAGTTTCAATAAAATCTCATTCACAGGCTTGTACAAACAATTCGACATGAGCTGGTAAATCTGGTGAAAATGTACTAGGCCTTTTATAGGCAGCATTGAATGTATCTTGTGAGTCACGAAAAATCAATTTTAGTGCTATTCTTCTCACAAACAGCCTCAGGTCATTTAAAACATCACTCATCCTGGTCATGGTTGCCGGAACAAAAGTTAATCTTCTGTTTAGCACAGTTCTTTCATACTGGTCCAAACGATAGGCAAATTCACTATTAAGTTCCTACCATTTCTTCTTCTGTTGTATTGGATCTCTCTCCATAGATACCTTCCTCTTCTGTCTCCCCCTGCTGGTTGAGCGTGTGTACTGCACGGGAAGAGATAAACATTTTTCCACATTAAATGAACCAGATTGTTTAGGTCTAGCACCCGTTGATACACTGACTATCATGGCAAAATGCTGATTTGGGTTTAAAAGCTTATTTCCAACTTTTTTCTTATTTTCTGACTGATCCCATTTGTGCACCGCTGCCCTACACTTAAACGGCCGAAATCAGCCAAAAAAAATAAAAGTTATTTTTTATAATTTTGCAACTATTTATCATGCCAATGGCCATATATTTGGCCATTGACATGCCTACTCCATTGAATACATGCTTTCTTTGGAGCTGTCATACCTCCATTTTGTAATTTGCAGAAATGTATTTGGTTAGTAACCGAATACATTTCTGCAGGCTACACTATTCCTGCACAGACGTCTGCCTGCTTCCTGGATCACTAAATCACTTAATTTGCATGGTTTTTACCTGCAAATGGGATAATTAGCATATAGCAGTGGTATCCATGCAGGAATAGTATAGGAGCGCTCGTGCACTTCCCGGGAGCTCATTCCTGGATTGCTCATCAGCCATATTACATGCAGCAGCTCTTAGACTATTCCTGCACTCTGTGCAGAGCTTGCTGAATCCAGGAGAGTATGCTAGGAGGCATTAATTTTAATAAGATTGTGATAAAGTTATTTGGATTGATGTTTGGGAAAAGAAAAGGCATAACAGCTATATAGGAGGAGAAATTAAAGGTTATGAAAAATACATGTACATTTTGGAAGACCTTTAGATTACCTTTTAAGAACAAAAAAGTATTTAATTCAATTTTCTTGCTAGAATTGCTTACTGAGAAAGGGTATATAGTATCCCACTGACTCTAGAAATAGTACTTTATAGTATTGTATTTACATTTATTTGGGGATTAAGATCAAATCCAGTAAAAAGAGGAATTTTATATGTAAAAAATGAAAAAGGTGGTCTGAGGTTGATAAATGCCATATTTTATGCAGCCTCTTTACATTAGAAAGTCAGAAGGATAATGATAATTTGTTATTGATGAGAATTTTAAAAACTAAATATAATACTGAATGTATGCATATTTTGAGTTTTGAGAGAAGGACAATATATGATAATGAAATAAATAATTATCAAGACAAAATTTTGCTTTGAAAAATAAAAATTAATGAAATTAAAAAAGACAGGTAGTTATGGTATCAAATTAATATGGATATATTTTCTGGAAAGATGTGCAAAGAAAAAAGGGTTGCAATTTAAGGCAAGAAAGCAAAGATATAAAAGTATGTGGGAATGTTAAGATTATATATGAAGGTTAATGATACAGAAACTACCAGTAACAGCAAACATGTCTTGTAAAAGTAAAAACAACATACACTGCATATATTATAGCCAATTTGAAACCAGCAAACATGTTTTCTTGAGCTGTAAGAGTTAAATCAGTTTGGAATGAGATGATAGATTTGAAATATGTAGAAAATTATATGGATGTAAATAATACAAAATAGATATGATTCAGTATGGATATTATGAGGGCAAATTGAAACTTTATTTTAATAAAATTGCTAAAAAGATACTTTCTATAATTTGGATTATATGGAATCAAAGAGTGAAAGAAATTGTGTTCAATGAAAAGTGGGATCTAGCAAAGATGCTAAAAAATAAGATTTTGTTTGTGGAAATGGAGTGGGGTCCAATAATAAAAAATGAAGAAGTTGTTTTGTAGTAAAAGGAAATGTACTGTTTCAAGTATGCATTTATAAAAAAAATTGTTAAACTTTGCAATTAATGTACATATTGCAAATTACATAAATTGTATATGTTGTAAATAAGAAAAGCTGTATATGTAAATAAGTACTATAAAATAAAGTATGCCTAATCATAGCTTTGCAGTCACTGAGTGAGTGTGCACATCCTGTTCCTAATGCAGTAGCAGCTGGGAGGATACTGTGTGGTGAAGGAAAGATGGCAGAAGCATGGTGATGAATGCCAGTGCTGGCAATACTAACAAGACTGCATATGATTCTGATGTCATTTTTAAGTAAAATATATTTGCTGAAGCTGAAAAAAGAAGTATCAACAAGTGAAACTTGTGTTATTATAACCCCTCAGACAGAAGGGCTGTGGGATGATTTATTAAAGGAGATGATGATGTGGAATGAGCCAGAGAATGAAGGTGATATTTCCTGGGGAGACATTATGGATAAAATACAGAAAGAAGAAACATTGTCCATCCTGAAGGATGATTGTGAGGCAGAATAGAAAACATATGCAGAAAAAGTGAAAGAAAGTGCAAGGGGAGTAACAGAAAAGAAAAAGGCAAAATAAAATGCATAGATGATGTATGTGGTGAGGACTCAAAATAAAAAAAGAAAATTAACTGGATAGATATTAAGACTGGGGCAACTTAATGGTTCCTTTGGCTGTAAAAGCCCAAACAGTAAGATCATTTATTCATATAAACAAAGAGATATTTTGTGACATTATATTTCAGACTGTTTATGCAATGGAAAATTTTCTTGGGGAATACAAAAAGAACTGTAATCCTTGGAATTTATATGTAATAAAAACATTTAACAGGAAAACTAAAAAGAAGTTCCTGTTCAGTTTTGAACAGAAGGTGAAAGAGACTTTGAAAGGACATTTGAAATGCTTATGTAAAGAAGTGCTGGACATTACAAATATTTATGATAAAAGGGGTTTATGGACTGGTGGATGAGATTTTAATATTGTGTTAAAGATATAAAAAGACAAAATTAATCATATTCCAAGTATGATAAACGTTAAAGGAAATAAGGTCATGCTAAAATACCAGGTGCGGCCCAAAACATGATTTTTTTGTAGAAAAGTAGGGATTGTGATAACTAACTCTGGCAAAAATAAATGTTGTAATTGTGGGGAACTGAGTCATGATGCAAAAAATGTGGACTGAGATGTTTTAAATATAACAAAATTGGGCATTTATGGATGGATTGTAAAACTGAAACTAATAGTAAGCAAAGTAAAAAAAAGAGAAGAGAAGAAAATGAATAAAGAAGAAAGATTAGAAATGGTGGCAGTAGCCGATAAAGAAAAAGAAATAAATAAAAAGGATGAGATAGAGGAAGGTTATGAAATATGTGATTAGGAAGATATAAATTGTGAAGTGGTAAGAAGAAAAAAAATAATTCTATTGATAAATGTGCAAATGACAGGAAAAGGCAATGTAAAGGGATGAGTACAAAAAGAAAAGGAAATGGGTGAAAAAAATAAAATTGTAATTTCTAGAAAGTTAAGAAAAAGGGCAAGTAATTTTAGAGTGATTTCTATAAATGTAAATAGTATTGCAAACATAGTTAGAATTATAGAGGTTTTGTAATGGTGCAATAATTGTGATGTAGATGTAATTGTACTACAAGATACAAGATCCTTAAGTGAAGGATGATTACAAACAGAAAAATTATGGAGGAGAGAGATAATTTGGAATTTGGGAAATGATCGGTGTTCTGGAATAGGTGTATTTTGCACAAATACAGTGAACATATTAGATATAACTGTAGTAAGAATGTAAATATTAACTATTGTGAATTTAAATGGAAAGTACAAGTATATACAATTATAGCATTATATGCTTATGTTACCAGTAAAGAAAGAGAAAGTTTATTTCACCAGATTCTAGATAATGTAGTGATAAATATGAATGTTATAGAGGCAAGATATTTGAATTGCAATTTAAGAGGCAAACAGCAGAAAAAAGGAAATGAAAAAATGTTAGAAGTTATGAGACATGGTCAATTAATACTGTGGGATAAAAATTCATAGAGTTACAGAAAGTGTATTTAAAGAATTGCAACAGATTACATCATAGTAACAATGGGATTACTATAAAAGAAGGAGAGATAATTGAAACTTTGTTTTTATTGTCTAGCAATATGGCTAGAGATAAAAGACAATGAATAATATAAAAATGGGCAAAGAAATAAAAAGGTTAAATGAGAAAACATGGGATGAAGAAGAAAAGAGATTAATAATACAGTTATGAAGTGATCATGTTACTATGAGAGCATTTTATAAAAAAATGGTTTGAATGCTGGATGACATTTAAAATAAAACATAAAAAAGGTTTATTACACTGGCAGTATGATATGAGAAAAGTAGATAAACAAAAGTATAGGACAATATATAAAGATGTATTGGAAGATTTTGAAAATAAATATAGAAGGTATTTTGATAAAGAAAAATATTTATATAGAAGAAATCAACAGAAAATTAAGGAGTTATTTTTCAAGCAAATATATTTCTTGCAAGGAAAAACAGTAGTAATATCAGCATATTCAGGTAGTCTAGTAAAGGAAAATAGCAGTGTAATGAGAAAAATGAAAAACATAAAAGGAGACATAGAAACAACCCACAAACAAATTATGAATATTGTAATAGAGAATGTACATGAAATATTTAAAGAAAAATAAGAAATTGAAAATAATATGGGAAGTAAAAAAGCTTTCAGAGTAATAAAATAAAGAATTTGAAAATGAGATTTCAATATATGAGTTAGATAAAGTATTAGGACAAACTAACATAGATGTGGCTACAGGACCAAATGGAATAGGATATGAAATGTATAAAAAATAATGGAATGGCAAAAAGAATATATATTTTTAAGATTTTGTATGATTGACTAAATGGAGTTTTCATGTATAAAGAATTATATAGCAGAATACTTAAATTTATTTGGAAGAAAGAACACAAAAGCCAATTAAAAATAGGGACCAATAGTACTGAATAATAATGACTATAAAATCATTATGAAAATAATACAAAAGAGATTTGAAACTAAGATGGAAAGTGATATGGAGGACATTATACATAGAATAAAGGGGAAGAGATGTCAGGAATTATTAATGATAGTGAGAGAGATTGTGGATGTTATAAATGAAAGAGATGAAGTTAAACTTATGAAAGGGGATCTTGATAAGGCATTTATTACAATAAGATATGAAAGTTTATGGGTGATAATGAAAGAACACATTATGAGTGAAAAAATGATGAAATTATGCATGTCTGCCTTTAGTAATAATAAAGTAAATATTCTAGCAAACAGATGGTTAACTAAAGAGGTACAGATGAAGAGGGGTGTAAGATATGGATGTCTAATGATTTGTATCCTTTTAGCTTTAGTTGTGATTGTGATTGTATGTGAACTGAATGATTAAGGAGGCTGAGTACATAATACCTGAAGATATAGGAATTCCAGTTTTGTTAACGTATGCAGTTGACATTATAGTAATTGAAAAAAAAAACAAGACTTGGATAAAATAAATCATATTTTATCTAGATGAATGTTTAGAAGCAATGGGAATAACTTTAAACAAAGAGAAAAGTAAAGGATTATGTGATGTGGTTAATATAGGAGGAATACATTTACAATGAATGAAATCTCCATGTTAGTTATAGAAATTTGGAACAAGAATGCAAGTAAATATAATGAGAAAAAATTATAGAAGACGTAAAAGACATTTTTTTTATGGAAAGCATACAGGTTATCATTAGGGCAAAAGGTTTATTTGATAAATTCAGTGTTAATGGAAAAATAGCATATTTAGCAAATTTATTTATGTTAACAAAAATAATGTTTTCATTCATATGGGTTCTTGATTCTTGATTAAATCCAGTAAAAAGAGGAGTTTTGTATGTAAATAAAGAGGAAGAAAGTTTACAATTAATTAACCCAGTGGTATATGTGGCTTTACTAAATTTATATAAAGTGTTAAAGTGGATAAATGAAACAGATTATTTGTAAAATGTTTACATGTAAGTAATATACATTTTGGGGGTATGATAAAAAGAAGCAAAAGAGAAATAGAATGTATAAATGAAGAGACAAAATGTTATCAAGAAAAAATATTAATGTGGAAAATAAAAAAAATTTGAAATACAAAAGGGGTGAAAGGTATGGTATAAGATTATAATGATACAATATTATTATGTTAAACCCTGGGAAAATCTAGCAGAAAAAAAAAATTAATGCTATAAAAATAAGAAATAAATGATATAATATATATATATATATATATATATATATATTAGCAACGAATGAAGAAAGAATAGGAGGCACCAGACCAAGGCAGATAAAAGACAAAAATTCCAAGTTTAATCCACAATGAAGAGACAAATAATGGTGAGCGCTTTCGTAGCCAAAGCTACTTCATCAGACAACTAAAATCATTATTCATTCAATATATATATATATATATATATATATATATATATATATATATATATACATGGATCAACTGTATAACTTCAAAAACACACATCGAAATTAGACAGTAGACCCACACCTACGCGAAAGTGCACTTAAGCAAAAGTGCACTTCTGCGAACATCGGTTCAATGAACCGATAAAAAACCTATAAAACATTGTTTTTGCAGGGAGGCAATCCCTCCTGCACCCCAAATGTGGGGGGCTGTGCCCCCCACACCCCTCAACTTAAATATACCAACTCCGAGATCACACTACAGTGGGGAAACATGTAACATCCCTTTCCCCACTGTAGTGTGCTTTGGCACCCATGTTCCTTAACAGTTCGTTGAACCATTCTTCGTGGAAGTGCACTTTTGCTTAAGTGCATTTTCGTGAAACCAAAAATCCACTGTTAATTTTCAAACAAGTGGATTTTCACTGTTTTCCAGTAGACATATATTTATATATATATATATATATATATATATATATATATATATATATATATATATATATATATATATATATATATATATATATATATATATATATATATATATATATATATATATATATATATATATATATATACATATATATATATATATATATATATATACTATATATATATATATATATATATATATATATATATATATATATATATATATATATATATATATATATATGTATGTATAAAAAAGCTCCACCTGACACCCTCCCTCTCCAGCAAGAACCCGACCTCAAGATAAACGGGCAATACAGTCTGCATCCATTAAGTCAGAGTACGTTATTTAGTTGGACATTGTGATATTGTACTTGTACTGGAAAACCCTGCCCTTGCTAGTTGCCCCTTATCGCCAGGCTGCTAACACTCCCAGTATATAGCTCACCCTTCCTTCTGCAAAATCTCCATTAAACCTAGGTCTTATCTGCACCAGCTGTCCCTCTCTGCTTCTTGCTCAGCCACTAAGCATCTCAGAGCTTTCTCTATAACACAGTTCCTTTATTTTCTGCTTGCCTCCATTTCCCCTTTTACTAGAACCTCACCCCACCCCCTCCTACTAGTACCTTGCTTCAGTCTTTTTTTCCTCACTGTTTCTCAGACTAGTCCCTATCAGTCTTTTTCTCCCTCTCCTATTACTCATCTCCCCCTCTCTCCCTTTCATCCTCCCAGCAGTAGCTATCTTTCTGCAAAGTGAATTACCTGTCTATCTCTGACACTGGCACACTCCCCAGCTCTATATAACTCCTGTACTGCTTCTGCACTTGCTAAATTGTGACTATCATCCTTACCTGGATGATTGTCTCTGAAGGACCCTGAGCCCAGTATCTGGGTCAACCAGCTCTGTTCGCCCTCACTACGCATGAGCTCACTCCGCTCCCCTACCCCACCTCCATTCCCACCCATCCTCCACTTTCATTTGATTTATACGTAGCCAGACCACACCACTACCACACCCCATCCAGTCATCATCACCTTCCCAGAACCCCCTGCTGTACCTAATTATCAACTCCTCCTCTCTCTTTCTCCAATTATCCTCTCATTCTCCAACCTCCCAACTACCATCTGCTACCTGTACACCATTGTCGCTAATACCTTGCTTTACCACTTTCTATACCTCACCTACAACTCTATTTCACTCACTCGCTCCATGTCAAACACTTCCAATCACCTACACTCCCACACTTAGCCCTCCACTCTTATTGTCACTCTTATAGTAACATAAGCCTACAACTCTTCAACCACTTACTGTCTCTCCTCTAACCTTTCAAACACTTACACACTCACTATTCTACACCCCCAATGCCCATATGCCTCTAACTAACAAACAAACTTAAACTTCTTTTTCACTTCATTACCTAAATTAAACTCTGAGCTGACATCCATCCCAACCCAGGCCCCAACAACAGCTTTGCACAACACACAATATCCTCCACATGCCCCACTCCCACCACCTCAACTCAATGTAGTTCTCACTCACATCCCTACCCCCCCTTCCAAAAAGCCTCTAACTCAGATCTACTCCTGTTAAACCTCAACCTCCATAGCATCATAAATAAGACCAGTCAGTTCCATGCTGTCCTATCCAACTACTCACCAGATATGGCTGTAATAACAGAAACCTGGCTAAAGCCCCACATTAAGGACAGCAAAATTCTAACAATAGGCTATAACATCATAAGAGCAGACAGAATCAACAAACATGGAGGTGGCGTTGCAGTTATGTTTAAGAATACCCTCAAAGATGCCCAACTAAACTGTACTCCTCCCAATCTACTCAACTCTGAAATATTAATTACCCACCTTGAAATCAACCCCAAGAAATCAATAATAATAATTGCCACCTACCTCCCACCCGGCAACAACCTCCCCACTATAGAACACCTAATTTCCTGGGCAGCCACTAAATTCACTCAAGAAACTATTATTTTTGGTGTCTTCAACTTAGATTGGCACTCCTGTACTACTAATAACCCATATAACTTTATTAATCTCTATAACTTCACCCAAACAATAAACTGCTTGACTCGTATTGACAAACACTCTAACAAATAGTCAAAATTAGACTGGATCCTAACTAACAAACCTAGCCTAGGCTTCTTAGCAGGATGCCTACCTGACTCCCTCAGTGACCACTATCCAACCTTTCTTTACAGGAAACAAGTGTACACTCAAAGCAACATCCTCTACAAATACATCACTTCCAAGAAAAACTTCTCTCCCACTACTTTCAACCTTCTACTACAACAATGTTACTGGTACCATCTTAAGCACCTACAATTAGACAACGCTGTTCAGTACTTCAACAAAACCTTCCTTACAATTCTTAATAATCTAGCCCCTACCAGAAAAATTTGTACTAGGACCAAGCCCCTCCCATGGCTATGCAAAGACACCAAACTACTAATGAGACGTAGAAACAAAGCCTGGTCAGATTATCATATATCCAAAGACAAAGCTGACCCCCTTAACTATCAACAAGTAAGAATCTTAACAAAAAATGAAATAAAATGTGACAAACAAATATGCTTCCTATCCTGTCAGCAGAAAAACCAAATCAACTCACAATAATTCTGGCTTTCCATCAACCAACTCCTAAACCCAGGACATACCTCTATCCCCTCACCTGCTACCTCAAACAACTCAGTCCCTATCCCTACTCAATTTAACACCCATTCCATCAACACTGTCACCTCCCTTCTAGACAACCAACCAACCCATCCAGCCACTGACTGTCCTCACCACAGCCATAGACAATCATAGCCCCTTCTCCTTCTCACCCATACAAACTAAGTGCATAAAAACTCTCTTGTCCAAACTCAAACCATGCTGCACAGCTGCAGACAAACTCCCTAATGAATTTCTAAAACTTGCAGCCCCTTCAGTTGCATACCCTCATTTCAATCCTAATCAACCACTCTATCAAAGAACATTATGTCCCACTCTTATGGAAAATATGTCATATCATACCTCTCCACAAAGGTGGCCCTCCAAAGAAGTAACCAACTATCATCCCATAGCCATACTTTCCCCCCTCAGGAAAATTTTAGAAAAATGTATCCATAACCAGCTCATAACCTACTTCCTTAACAGTAACCTCCTTTCCAACTCTCAGCATGGCTTCAGACCAAAGCACAGCACCAGCACTGCCCTCCTAACCTTCACTAATGCCATCCACCATATCATGAATGAAGGACAGTATGTCTCTTCCATATTTCTTGACATGTCTAAAGTCTACAACACCGTATCCCACCAGGTTCTTCTAAATAAACTATCTTCCTATGGCCTTAGTATACCCTCACTAACTTGGTTCCACAGCTATCTTTCCAACCATCAAGTTACAAAGCAGGAGAACTCTCTTTTCCCCTACTCCCCATTTTAGTGGATGTACCCCAAGGTTCTATTTTTGGTTCACTTCTCTTCATCATATTCACAAACAACCTCAGTACAGAAACCAACATGTCTCCATAGTACATTATGCGGATGATGCTACCCTCATCTGCTCTGCCCCTCACCTCAAGAACTCCAACTAAAAATGCAGTCTTCTTTTCAGGATATTGAAACTTACCTCTCCCAACACCAACTCCTTTTAAATCCCAACAAAAGCAAAATCATATTTTATTAGTTCCAAAAAACCCAAGACTTCCCAGGTCACACTATCAATCACCTCTGCAAACGGTACCAAAATTGCCCCCACTAACCACACAAAACTTTTAGGTGTCACCATAGACACCAACCTCAAATTTGATATACATATTGCCCAAACCATCAAAAAAGTCCACATCAAACTAGGTACCCTATACAGAGCCAAACCATTCCTAACTCCCAATGCCAGACTAGCCACTGCTCATGCACACCTTCTATCTACCCTTCTCTATGGCTCTCTCATATTTACTAACCTTCATAAATCTGACCTCAACAATCTAGAATCTTGTTACCATAAACTTGCTAAATATGCCACTAAACACCCACACAGATCCCACCACTGCTCAGTTATTTCAACATTAAATTGGCTAGAGCTCCCCAACCTTCTATCTCTCAATCAACTATCATTAGCCCACAAGATAATCTACCACCCCAACAACTGCCCTACCATCTCCTCTTTAGTTCAACCTAATACTAATAGCAGATCCCTCAGATCTTCCAACGAACTCCTACTGAAAGTATCCAACTCCCACAACCATCATGGCTACTCCCTCTATTACACATTATAGCCAACCCCTGGAACACCCTTCCAGACACTATAACAAAAAACTCCAGTACATAACCAATTCAAATAACTCCTAAAGGAACACCTCACCAGTCACTGGCTGTGCTCCTTCCTCTCCCCCGTTTAATCTACTTCCCCATCCTTAGTTTTTTTTTTTCCTCACCAGGCCATCTAACATCCATTCTGTAAACTTTTACTTATATGCTATCTACTGTTTACTCTGTACAGTCCTAAAGATTGTATTATATCTACTGCTACTGGGTTGTCCCTGCAACTGTAATTGTATAGTTCTACTGTTCTACTGATTGTTTTATATTTATTGCTACTTGTTTGTGTTGTACTACTGTGGAGTTTTCCCCGGGTCTCCACTAGTTAAAGAGACCTTGATCTGTACTGTTTCTAGATACTGTAAAATAATTATATTGTACTAATGTCTACTGATACTGTTACAGTGCTTTTGTTTTTTGTTTTGTTTTTGTTTATTGTCATATATTACTTTGGAGCTTTTCTCCCCGGGTCTCCGCTGAAAACAGGCCACTGGCCTTGTCGGACATACCCGGTCAACAAATGCAATAAATAAACAAATAAATATAATAAGAAAATAGAATTTCAAGATTTTTGTGGAGATTGGTAGCAGATAAATTACCAGTGAAATAAAGCATATAAACCAGACTGGAGACTGACTACCATGGTGCTTATTTTTTGGTTTATTTGTTTTTTTGGTAAGCATTTTTACACCACTTTACTGGTTTTATAGTGAAATAAAACATGCCATATAAAAAGAAAGTGAAAGAATATGTTCACATTATAGGGAAGATAAAACTACTGAACACATGTTTTTGAAATGTGAAAGAGTTGTGAAATTATGGGAAAAGTTATGTAAAGAAAACTTTTTTGAAGATATAAAACACGTGGATAAGATAAATATGGATATGATTAAATATGGGTATTATAAGAATAGAAGTAAATAATATGTTAAAAGAGTAGATAACATTTTATGTCATATGGACTGAAAAGATAAATGAAATTATATTTAATGGAAAAAGGATTTTTGCAATATTAAGTAAAATTAGTTGGTTGTGGAAAAAGGATATAATAAGTATGAATGTATAATAGTAAAGGAAGGAAATGGAAAATTGCATATTTGAAAATTTGCAAATATGTAAACATTATTTAAATAATGTTTAACATCTCATCTCAAAAATAACATACTCATGAGTGCAGCACCACCCCCATACTGCACTACAGTGTCAGCAATCAATTTATCTGGTATAGGCATAGAACAACAGCCTTCTGCATCAAAGTGGTTGTGCTACTTGATGCACCACTCATACATCTTAGTTCTTATCCCTTACTTACAACCACATCTACCCTAACTCTCCTCCTACTTTAGTAAGTGACAGTTTTCAGACATCTCTCATAAATTCATCTTTCACATACCTTCATAATTTCCAGTCTACTTCTGTCTTCAACAATCAGTTCGTTAGTATCTACCCAAACCTATCTCCTCCCTTACACACCTCTCCTTACATTTCTCACCCATTCATACATACATATACTACTAATCTACCCTTTATTTTACATACCTTCAAGCTACCCAGATTCCTGTTTAAGTTTTCTCCTACTCTTTTGTAGCAACACTGAATGAAACCCTGTCACTGCTCACTCAGCATGTTTCTTAATTTATGCTTAAAGTGCTAAGAAAAAAACAGACCAAATTAACAGCTTCTTTACCCTACACAACCTTGACCTCATATAACATAATGTTGTCTCAAACCCAATTCAGCTATTTTTTACAGGATATAACTCCTATTTTGATTGTAGAGTGGGTCCTAGATCTGATATTAGAGGTTACTATGCTTTAAATCACATTTAAGGGTACAACTTAAGACTCTCTTCCTAAATAGCTATTCTTCCACTTCTAATCCCACAATTACTACCCTATTCATCCTATTGGCGTTTATCTCCTCCCACAGTCCTCTAACAAAACTTCAAAACCCTCCTCCTCCTCAACACCTCCTTCATACACAATATCAAAAACTTAATTTCCTTTGCAGATTTTAATCTTAACATTTTTGTCCTTAATTGTAACAGTATCTTAGAAGTACATAATGACTTTAATCCCGCACAACTGGTTACTAAACCCACCAGGCCAAACCCTAATTCCTCTCAACTCTCACTCCTTTTTTATTATTACTAAAAATCCACCAATCATTTATAATATTTCCACTCACCATCTTTCCTTCACTGACCATTGCCCCATTAGTTTCAACATTTCTCATCGAAATCCCTCCTTCCCTTATAATCTTCTAGAATAAGTCCCCATCCATCATTATCAAATTAAAGACCATAATAGCGTCATGTAACTGGTCTACTATTCTCTGTCTTCTTCTGACTCAAACCACTTTAGGATACTATTCATTAAATTCTCTTTATCTTACAGAATTACCACTTCCCTAAAATCATACTGCCGTATAACCCTGCAAAAACAACTGGCTCACCTATGAACTCGTATCACTACTTGGCCTTAGAGAAAATGTTTGGCACACATGAAAAAACAATACCACTAGCACTCACTAGGCAACATTATATACAGTTCAGAAAACTTGCTAAACAGGCAATGAAATGACATAAAATTCATATTATGAAAACTCATCAAACATCCCCTTTTCAACTCTCTGAAAAGTTCAGGGTTGAAGTCAACTGTGCTTAACAGGCTATAGTATTCCTACACCCCCAACATTTATTCCTCCTCATCTCATATCTCAGTCATTAATTTCAGCTTACAGTTCTGCACACGTCCTATCCCTTACTCCATTAATATCTCCTCTTCAAACTCTACCTCCTCATCTTCCTCTTTCCATTTCAAAGTAATCAAGGTTAAAGACATAACTCCACTCCTTGAAGATATAAAACTTTACTCATCAGCAGGCCCAGATGATTTTCTCCTCTGGTCTCTATTCCAGTACAAGGATTTCTTACTTAAACACACAAAAGCATGCCTATTATCTGGAAAATTATCATGATTAGACCCATACCCCAAAAAACTAACCCCACCCAGCCCGTTGACTTTCAGTCCATCTCTATTCTTCAAACCCTTGGAAAACTCCTTGAGAAACTGGTTAATAATCACCTCACTCAATACATCTCACAATATACTCTTCCAGCCTCAAAATAATATGGTTTAGGGTTGCTGAACTCTGGTCACTTACTGATAAAATCCTCATTTCTCTGTAGAAAGACCACCTCACCAGAGCCATCCTTATTGGCCTCAGCAGACCTTTTGCCCTGTTGAATATAACATTCTTTCAGATCATCTAAATGAAATTAGAATCTGTCCTGACACAACATACTGGTTCAGAAATTACTACTACAATTGGAACTTCCCTGTTCAGTTTCAAAACACCCTCTCTGCTTCCACCCCTTTTCTTAAAGGAGTCCCTCAAGGCTCCATTCTTGCTCTCCTTCTTTTTTCCATTTTTTTTTTAATAAACACCCACTTGAACTCCCACACTTCCCTGTGTTACTGCATTCAGATGACAGGGTTTTATTTCACTCAGACCAGACCACCTGTGACATGCAGAAAAATCTACAAGCTGACTTTCTTTCTCTTCTAACATGTCTGAATAACAAAAATATTATTAATAGCATATCCAGAACTAAGGCAATGTCCTTGGATACTACTCCCAGACAACTCAATAACTCTCAAACTATCCTTAACCATGGCCATATTCACAAACTTATTGAACAAGTCAATTCCTTCACAACTTTGTATTCGGCTTGACCCCAGATGAAAACTAATGTCCTCCTATTTTGATCCTAAAGAATGTTTCTTTTTCTCTCAAGACTGTTCAAGAATGTTATATGAAAAGGAATATTACTAGCCTGGCTAGAATACAGGCGTCCACTGGTTCCAGCTGCTTCTAATAAAAACTCAACTACCATGCAAACTAGAATTAAATGCATCTCTGTTCCATCACTATCTTCCTTAGGAACAAGGATTACTACATTATACTTGATAAAATCAACAGGCTACCTGTCCAACAATGTGCACATCTTCTTCTTGGATCCCAAATCTATTAGCTTCTCAATGAACACTTCCACCTTCTGTTTGCTTCCAACCTATTTAAACAAATCCCTAGTTACAAATTTAAGAAATCTCAACCACTCATGTCTACTTCTTCAGTATCCCAGAATCAAACTTTATGGCACTGGCCATGCCTCTCCATCCTAGGCCCCAAACTGTGAGGAACTCTCCCTCCCAAATCTCAAAGACCTCTGCAGTTACCCCCCATTCCACTCACAGTTCAAAAATCACCAAGCCCCAGGTAGAATGAAAATGCTTTCCCACTGGCAACTTCACCTACTGTTCTACTCACAATGCCTCTCAGCTGCTATGGTTAGGCATAGAGCTAGTATTTTGGCCCTCAGATTTAGACTTCCTCTTAGATTTATGATGTTCTGATAATGTCAGACCTGTTTATGAAAATATGCTTTATTAAATACATAAATGAAGTCTATACAAAGATTTGCTAATGCCAATTATATAGGGTCTACTATACAAAGACCTTCTATTGTTATAGATAAGAAAGTGCTCCTCTTTCTGACCCTCTTCTATGTTTTTTTGTTTTTATTTATTTATTTATTTAGTGCCAGTGCTATGATTTTTAATGCTTGGAGGTTGAGAGGTGTGGTTTTACTTCCAGTAGCAGATTTCTTAAAGAATGATGTGCCCTGATCATGAAGATTTCCTCATGCCCAGGCTAACAACTGCTCCTGTCCTAGCATATATAATGCCACCAAGCCAACAAAAATTCCAATGCTATTACCTATGGCCTAGGAAATCCTTATTTCAATTGGACGAACAAGTGTTGTGTCCTGTTGCTTATTGCTCTGGATTGCCATCTGGTGCTGAACAGAGATGATCACAGGTTGAAAGGTGCATAGACATGTGAGAAATTCACAATATCCCTAATGGGGCTACAGAGTTTCAATCTCCAGATTTAACAAAAGCCTTTGGTTCTGCTAATCAGTTTCTATGTCTTGGACAAAGTACCACCCAGATGTCAAAGACTTCTCATGAGACTTACGTGAGTGCTAGAGCAATCCATGTGCATGGAAAACAATTAATCATAGCTAATATTTTATCCACAAATCCAATATATAACCAAATGCAGTAAGATACTGAAGAGGATGCTTCCTCTGACGTGTAGCTCATTATAGCAATGAGAACAATTACATAAGAGACTATAAATGCTGAAACAAGCTACAAAGAATGAGAATGAGATACTAGCTGTGATCAGATATGTCTGACAAAGACAGGTCACACTTTCTGCACCAATAGAAAATCCCATGAGGGAATATTACACCATCAAAGCATAATTGTCAGAATGTGATAACCTGCTAAAAAACAACATGGAACAAAAGCACCTTCATCACAATGTGTAGGAGTATTACAGAATATAAATGTTAGCTATCGATTCTTGTAAAATTTTGTAAAGGTGATAAAATATTGGGGGGGTGTACAAACATTACTTTGGATATTGCAAAGCCTGGGTCAAAGTGTCAATTCAGTATTATTCATATTGCATCTCAGAGAAGTTACTACTAATATCTCACCATTTAGACCTTGGCAAAATACAGGTGCTAACTTGAGGGAGTTTGAGGGGGAAAAAGCTACATAATACCAGTGGAGTACCACTCCTATGACATTGCAGTATTACATGTGCCCACTACAACTAGGCAGCAAATAATAACAAGTTTCAAGGCCATGTTTTCAAGATATGGAATGTGCATATAAATGGTTCCTGTAAATGGCACACAGCTTGAGTTAACTGAATTCCAACAATTCCAACAGTTAGCTGATGCCTACTCATACAGACTCAAGACCCTTACTCCTTACTATCCTTGATTTACTATCCTGTTTTACTTTCCTGAACAAATGTCACAACTGCTAGAGTTCATTCAGCTAAGAAGATAGCCTAATTCACACAGAGCTATTATGTTATATCAAACTGCTCCATTATCAGTATCACCACAGTAAGCTCATCACATCTAGTGCTTGGAAGACAAACAGGGACTAAATTAAATTTTAGAATCTAAACATGAACAAAAAATATCCCATACGAGTCCGTAGTACAAGCTGACAAGAGCTAAAGCTTTTTACAGACCTTTCTGTGATAAATGATATTCTGGTCAACCATTGCCATGCGTGAAACTAGGTCAACAAATGTGATGAGGTTTAGAGTGGGAGAAGAGGTTGGATTTTGTTGTATTGCACTGCAGGAAACCAATGAACCAAGCTTATACATGGCAAAACATTGAAAATGACTCCATGGTTAGATGCAGCTGGAGGTATATACACAAGCTGTTACAGATGAGGCTTGAGTTGAATGCTTAGTTATTGAGAATCAGGCCAGGTGTTTGAACCAAAGATAATACGGTTCTTAACCAGCAAGAGTGTTCCTGTTTCACTGGAAGTGTTACCCTGTTCCAGAATCCAAGACAAGACTGTTTGTCCCTAAAATGTGATGACACAGCTGGAGTACTATCAGCTCTTTAGTGACTATTCCTGACCCCAAAAACAATGCTGTGCAAAGTGACACTAAACAAACTAGTGTTCATTATAATTGTTTGTCTGTTTTAATTCCACAGGTTCCATTTGTATGATGCATAGCAGAAGAGAAATGAAATATTTGGTGAGATTTGAAGACTGCAACCAAGTAACATGGATGGACAAGTGATTCTTTCCAATTTTACCTCATACAAAATGTATTTCTTTTAACAGTAATGTCTACTTCAATAGCTACTCTTTCCCAAAAAATACTAAGTGTGTGCACTGGTTGGACACATAGCCATACTTTGTAAATTTGAGAAATGTTATAAACATTGCGGTGAAAGGTCTGTTCTTGTATATATGGTGAATATGTTTAATAGCATTTCCACTTTAAGAATGAATAACATTGCTGTTTTAAGAATAGACATAGTTTGTGATGAGTGAAAAAGCTATTGCTACCCCTTACTAATACAACCACCACTCCCTCTCCCAACATCACATCATCCTTCTCCCTGCAACCTGTACATACCAATACAATTAGGAAATTGTTAAGAAAATTAAAACCCACTAAACTAGCAGCAGACAATTTACCAGCCGAGTACCTTAAACTAACAGTAGAAGGAATGGCATATCCCAGCAGAAGGAATAGCATATCCCATATTAATACTAATCAATAGATCCATAGCTGAACATCAAGTCCCTCCCATTTGGAAAACCTCATACATTATCCCTCTTCACAAAGGTGGCTCTTCTACCAACTTCTCTAACTACCGCCCTATCGCAATATTATCACTACTGTCTAAAATCTTAGAGAGAGACATTCATATGCGAGTCTCACAATATCTCTATACTAACAAACTTCTAACTAATACTCAGCATGGTTTCTGCCAATACCACAGCACATCTACTGCCCTTCTGATTTTTACAAACACTGTTAACTATTACAGGAACAGAAACAACTATGTATCCTCCTCCTTCCTTGACCTGTCAAAAGCTTTTTACATGGCTTCTCATTCCAAACTCCTAAATTTCATCTCCAACCTACACTTTTGTAAGTCTGCTCTTAACTGGTTCCAGGATTACCTTATTGGATGCCAGCAAGCTGTTTCTTGGGAGCACACCCTCTCGCCCCTTCTACCAGTAACAATAGGGGTTCCACAAGGTTCAATCTTAGGACCACTACTATTCTCCATATTTACAAATAACCTTCACCTGTCAGCCCCACAGTCTACACTCATCCAATATGCAGATGACTCGACAGTAATCTGTGCTGCCTCCTCACTTCCTGAGCTTCACAAACTAACACAAGATTCCTTTCGTGCAGTCGAGTCCTGACTCACAAATGCTAAACTAATACTCAACCCCAGTAAAACCCAGCTAATGATCTTCCATCCCATCAAAGCAGCCTCACCCTCCAATACATTTACCATCACCAATAACACTATTATAACTCCATCCTCCAATACCAAACTCTTAGGAGTTGAAATTGACTGTAAGCTTAAATTTGACAATCACATTTCCCAAACTAAAAAAAGTTCATAAAAAACTAGGCACACTATATAGAAATAAACAATACTTTACCAAAAATACTAAGATTGCAATTGCCCAATGCCACCTAATCTCAACCCTGCTGTACATTGCTCCCATACTAACTAATCTGCACAAATCAGAGATGCAAAAACTCGAATCCTGCTATAACAAAATAACAAGATTTGCCACTAACTTACCAGCTAGGACTCATCATTGCCATGCACTCAAACAACTAAACTGGTTAGAGCTCCCCCAACTACTACACTACATTCAGTTAACCATGGCCCACAAAGTACTCTATCAGCCCGGAAAAACACCTGTTCTACAAATATTTATCCAAACATATGCCACAAACAGAAGCCTATGCTCCACTAATAAAAAGTACATAAAAATCAATGCAGCCAAAACTCATGCAGGAGATTTCCTCTTCTCAAATTACATAGGCAAAATCTGGAATTAACTACTTGATAACATCACCACAATAGTATCTCTAGTCCAGTTTAAAACAACTCCAAAAACCCACCTATTAAACAGATGGCTGTGCTCCTGCTCTACTCCTGACTAACTTCCTACCTATGGTCAATGCCCTTATCACTACTTCTGTTTACCTATCATTACTCCTTCCATCTATTTTTCTGTCTACCCAACACCTCCTACCTAAGTATACTACTTACTCAACTCCTGACATAAGGAATCTTCCTATTCATACATTTATTTTTGCCACACATGCAATACATGGTAAATGATTTACCATAAAACAATGTTTATATCAAGACATGTTCTGCTGATGATTGTAAATATGTAATATGATATCTAATGTTTGTAAATATGATTGTTCACAGGAAGCTTGCATTGACTGTACCATCTACACTGTAACAGTTATGCAATTCAGCCTGTTTTGTTCTTTGTATATCACCTGTCTATTGTCTGACATTATCATGTAATTACCTTGAAATGTCACATTTACAGCTTCAACATACTCTGAATATTGTTGTACAAAGTGTTTTATGTGGAGCATTTCCCTCCGGGCCTCCGGTGGAAAAGGACATGTGTCTAGTCGGACTTTCCCGGTAAACAAATGTAAAATAAATAAAATAAAATATTGCGAATGTTTTTGATGTGCTGCCATGTTGCACCATATTAAAGCTGCTGTCTTATAGTAAATGCTTGTGTATCTTGATGTTGTTAACATTACCTGTCCACATGACTGGGTAATCAGAGGTGCTCACCATGACAATAGTGGAGCTAATGAGTAAAATCTCTTTAAATAAGGTACATTAGACACTAAACTTCTTAAGCAACTTTGTATGAGATATGTCTACAGTGCTACATCTGCTGGCCCAAATCTTCAAAATACTAAAAGAAATGCTTACAACTACTCACAAAATATGATGTTACCAAACTGACTGTAATGAGTCCTAATAGTAGAAGCAATAAAGTTGGTGCTGCATTAATCCAGATAAATGGAAGGGTGCTACAACCAGTTTCGTATTGTTCCAGGATGCCAATCAGTGATGAACAGAGATATTCTGATGGAGGCATGGTACTTTGTGAGAATGTGGCTTTGTGAAAAGTTCTCCAGAAATCTGTTAAGGCGAGTGAGATTCCAGCTACAGACTAACAACAGACATTAGTTCTACTGATTAATTCCTGTGATCTGGATAAAGTATCACACAGATGTAAATGGTTGCATTTCATTGCCAGTGAAGTTCATATGCCTGGAAAGCAACTGTCACAGGGCAAGCCAGCCAGCAGGGTTAACCTTGGCCCTAGATGACTGTCACTGTTGATGTGACACTCCATCCCCATGTGCAAAAATAGGGAAACAATACCCAGGTGTTTAAGGTAAGGATAATGAGGAACATAACCTCTCATAATGTTCCTGTTTCTTCCGTGGTTCTACTGCAATCTGGTATCTGAAACATGAGCTGAAGCCCTGAATCCACAATATGTTCTAACAGTCCATGTGCTGTTGATCCAAGCATGACTGTAGCCAATTCTACCCAGATTGCTCTGCAAATAAACAATGGACAAAATTCTAATGATTTTAATTTTTGTTGAAACATTTTCCTTCTCCAAGCTCTATTTCTGTCCACACAAGTCAAAGTGGTCTTGAAGGTTTCAGTCCAGTAAGCTACAGCAATTGCAATCAAATAATGTGGGTAAATAAATGATAGATTTTATTTTTTCTTATATGAAAAGTGTTATTGTATTGTTACAAAAGCAATGCCTACATCAGCTGCTGCTAGATCATGAGTAATTGCTTGTCTAAGCTTTTCATAGTTTCATAGTTTCATAGTAGTGTACTAGGCTATCTGCCCGGGGGCATTTATAAGCCTAGCCAACAGTGATGTGGCTTACGCCACCCCATACTATATAGTTGCGCCTCTCTAGTAGTGACACATGTGGGACCCCATTATTTAGTAAACTATACCTCTGTCTAGTAGTGACACTGAGGTGACTCCCGGGGTAAACTTGCGATCTCCCATCCATGCATCGAGATTTTTCTTGAACAGTGCCAATGAAGGGCTCTGTCTCACATGAACTGGTATTTTGTTCCAGAGTATGGGTAACCTCTGTGTTATGAATCTATCCCTCCAGCATGTCCTATTCATATTTGTGCAGAGGTTGAAATCTTTAGCTTGCGTGGTTCTGGTGGATTTGGATTTTTTGAGATGGAGCATGTCCATCAATTCCTGGTTGGACATGGCCCTATATGTTAGGCACAAATCACCTCTGAGCAGGCGGTATGCTACTGAATAGAGCTGGAGTTTCTTTAATCTAGCTGGATAAGGCACATGTTTGAGACCTATGATCCTCTTGGTGAGGTACTTCTGGGGTCTTTCCAGTTGTTGCATGTGCGGGTGAGATACATCCCAAATGGAGCATTATATTCAATCATGGGCCTGACAAGGGAGGAATATAGAGGTACAATGACCTCCTTTGATCTGGATGAGAATCCCTTCATGATGAGATGGGCAAGGTAGAATGTCTTTCTGACCACTTTGGCAACATGGTTGTCAAAGGAGAGGTCACTATCGACTTGAGTCCCCAGGTCTCTGATTACTTCTTCCGTATTCAGTGGGTTATTGTCTACGTGATAATTTGTGGGTACTTTGTTTTTCCCAAAGGGGATGACTATACATTTTTGGCGTTAAGTTTGAGGCCATGATTCCGGCACCAGTTGTCCGTTTCAGTGAGACCTTTCTGTAGGATGTGTGTGTCAGCAGGTGAATCAACTATGGCACCCAGTTTGCAGTCATCTGCAAACTTTGTCAGCCATAATCCTCCCATATTTGCTTTCACATCTGAGAAGTAAATGCCGAATAAGAGTGGACCCAAGACTGAGCCCTGTGGGACACCACTCGTGACTGGTTTTGAGTCTGACATGGCTCCAGCAATTTTAACCTTATGGGTTCTGTTTTTTAGCCAGTTTGCTACCCATCTTGTGACATATGGATTTACATTTAGGCTGCTGAGCTTGTCAATGATGCCAGAGTGTGGTATCGTGTCAAAGGCCTTAGCCAAGTCCAAGTAGGCAGTGTGGACAGCCTTGCCCTCGTCGATGGCACTAGTGACTGTCTCGAAGAAGTCAACCAAGTTTAAGAGGCAGGATCTGCCTTTACAAAACCGAACTGGGTGGGATCAAGGGTCTGCAGATCCCCAATGTCGCCATTTATGAGTTCCATGATGATTCTTTCCATAGCCTTACAGACCAGGCTGGTCAAACTTATGGGGCGGTAGTTACCAGGGTCAGTAGAAT
Organism: Protopterus annectens; assembly: GCF_019279795.1. NCBI lineage: Eukaryota > Metazoa > Chordata > Ceratodontiformes > Protopteridae > Protopterus > Protopterus annectens. Next base: position 831,161,751 of record NC_056739.1, read on the forward strand.
TTCCCCTTTGTGGAGTGGGACCACTGTTGCTGTGCGCCAGTGTTCAGGTACATATCCTGTAGTGAGGCTAAGATTGAATAGCGTTCTTAGGGGCGGGTTTAGTTCATCTTGAAGTTCACGTAACACGCAACCGGGGATACCATCGGGTCCCATAGATGCTGTGTTTTTTGCCTTGTTGAGTGCTGATTTCACCTGTATGTCTGTGATGACAGGTAGGTTACATTCAGCAGGGATAATTACTTCATCTTTAGGGGGTGAGGGAGAGGAGAAATTTGCACTGAACCTATCTGCCAGAATATTGGCAATGTCGGTAGGGTCAGTGAATTTTTTGTCATTGTGTACTAACTCAGAGCATATCTGAGAATTTCCTCCCAAGGTTCTGACATAATTGAAGAAGGCCTTGTGATTGTCTTTGGTATCCTTGGCAATCTTTTTCTCAAAGTTTGCTTTAGATGTTTTTTATGAGAGAACGTAGTTTTTTACTTGTGCTGATCAGGGAAGCCTTTCCCTTGTGGGATTTGGCTTTGTCCTGCAGTAGCTTCCTTCTTTTGTTGTACAGTTTGTTTATAGCCGGGGTCCACCAAACCGGGCGTTTTCCCTTAGTGGAGAGGGTCTTGGTTTTAGTTGGGATTGCTTGATCCATGCATTCTTGGAGATGTCCGTAGAAGGCTTTTGTGAAGGATTCAGCATTTTGGGATGTGGTTTCCATTAACCCAGTAGGCTTAAAGGATATCATTTCTGACTTAAGGAGCAAAGTCAGCTTTTGAAAAGTTTTTCACTGTAGTCTTTTGTTCTGGGGGTGGGGTGGGATATGTACATCCAACGTGATCAGTTTATGATCAGATCTTACTAGTGAGGGGTTTATATCCGGTGCGGAGCATTTGGACCCCATGTTTGTGATAATCAGGTCAAGTATATTATCTCTCCTCGTAGGAGAAGTGACCAGTTGCTCCATAGCATTTGAGTTTATGAATTCCAGGAATCTTTGGGCTAGGGTGTTAGGGCTAGAATAGTGGGCCCAGTCTATGTTGGGGTAGTTGAAGTCACCCAATATGATGGTGTTTGGTGTGACATTCATATCCTCCAGTGTTTTCAGGAATGCTTGATGGGATTCCTGGGATTGGGAGGGTGTTCTATAACATGCGACCAGTTGTATGGCAGTTTTGCCTATGGTGAGTAAAACTTGTATGGTTTCTGATGCTTCATGGGTAGCCACCAATCGAGAGGTGTAGGTGTCCTTTATGAAAATGGACACTCCCCTCCTTTGTGGTTCGGCCTGGAACTTGAGGCAGCATGATATGAGGTATAGCCTGGTAGCTGGAGTGCTCTCAGGAGCCTTGAACCAGGTTTCAGTTACTGCACAGACATCGATGTTCTCCATACTGAGAAGTGCTTGAGTGCCTGCATCTTGAGATTTAGACTTCTGGCGTTGAGCAGCATTACCCTTAATTTTTTTCCATTTTGTTTTTATGGAGGTTGATTTGTCCTTTGAGCATTGCCTAAAAAGGCACTATGGGGTGGCAAGAGCCTTGGCCAGTATCCGGAAGCCCAGTGGTGACAGGTGCAAGCCATCCCTTATGGCAACGTGGCTTGTCCAGCATGTCATCCCAGGCTGACAGACATTGGATCCCCTAGAATGACACCAGTGATTAAGCCAATTGTTAAAACTGATCATTTTGTCTTTGTACTGAGGCATCATTCTTGGTGAAGGCAGGATGCTGCTCAGGGTCAGGGTCATACCAGTCTGGGCTACATAATCGGAGAGCTCCTCAATGTCTCTTTTCATGTAGTCCAGGGAGGTGCGTCTCAGGTCATTCACACCCACATGGACAATGACTGAATCATACTTGTACTTGCTTTGGAGTGACCTGAGTGCGTGTGTAATGTGGCGGATCCTAGCTCGATAGGCAGCTCACGTTACCCTCTCCTTATTCAGCCTGGTAAGTGGAGCGTCGGTGTGTCTGACTATAGAGTCACTTATTACTAATGTCTCTGGCATAGTGTTTTGCCTTAGGGGCTGTGATTGTGTGGCACACCTGTTGCTTGCGGTATGTGTTGTAGGTGTTGCGTTTTGTGGGGTGTATTTCTGGGTGTCTGCTTTGGAGGCCTGTGGTGCTTTGGTAAGGTTTTTATAAGAGCCTCCGAGTATGTCTTTGTGTTCTTATGTGTTTGGTTTGTAGTAGTGGTGGTTTTATGTGTGACTGGTTTTGCTTTGGGTGTGGGTACCATCTCCTCCTGTCTGGTCTTGCCAGTCCTGAGTTGAGAGAGTTCAGCCTCCAGTCTGGCTATATAGTTGCATCTCTCACAAGTATATGTGTTAGTAGGAAGGAGGAGAGGGTTGTCTGTGTACATGAGACAATTGTAACATTGTCTTAAGATTCCCAGATTAACCAGCTGAACAAGAGAGGATGCTAGTGGTCTACCACTCGACATACTAGAATATTATAAGGAGTGTTGTGCCTTTAAGGGAAGTGGGTATTCACAGGGGGTAGTGGATGCCTGTAGTGCTTACTTTAGGGTAAGAGTGCTTGTTTTATTATGAGTGCTTGCTAAGGATAGAAGTTCCGAAAACAAGTGCTAATATATACAGCTAAATAGACTGAGTAGAGCTTCTAAGGGAAAAATTGAAGAGCAGACTTGGCGGAGCCAGAAATAGTTTAAACCTGTATAACCGCTGCTGCGCTAGGCGCCCAACCGTGCAAAAACGCGCAAAAACGCCCTGAGGCGGATTTTTATACAGGGAACTTGAAAAGAGCTAGAAATGGTCCAAGGCAACCAATGATTTACAGCTCAAGTGCTGAGGTCACTTCCACCAGGGACAGATAGGCTGCTCAAGGCTCCCCACTCCCACTGGTGAGCTCAGAAACTTCCTTCTATCCAAGTAAGGCAATGGCCAACACAGGAACTACACACAGCCCAGAATACAGCAAAGCCTGTATACTGGTCTTAACTAGTCGAGCAAAGGCGGGAAAACAAGGAGTATTTTTTTTTTGTTTTTTTAGGAAAGCACACAGAAATGCAGTTAAGCAAACAGTAAAATCGATTTACACAGGCTAGCACACTTTAGTGGGCAGCCTCAGCAGTTAAATTAGCAAAAAAACAGTATTATTCGACCAGAGTCGACCAAAATGCTACTTTTAAGTGCAGATACTTTAGAAATCAGCAGATAGACACAAAAACAGTTATATCTAGTTAAATGAAAGCCAGAGAGGACAATGCAGATAAAAAAAGCCAAAAAATACTTAAATCTGGAAAGTGGTCGCTTCTTTCAGTTCTCTGTTGCCAGGACCCCTCTGCAGGACAACTTTCAAAAAGTTTTCGAGCACTTGGACACTCAAATAGCATTTGACACTGTTAAACATGAGTATGGGCAGTTCACTATAATCTTACTCTGTGATTTCATTGTTAACCATAGACACAGGCAGTTCACTATAATCATACTCTGCAGTTTCACTGTTAATCATGGGCACAGGCAGTTCACTATAATCGTACTCTTTAAATTCACTGTTAACCATGGGTACTGGCAGTGCACTATAATTGTACTCTGTAATTTCACTGTTAACCGTGGTTACTGGCAGTTCACTAAAATTGTACTCTGTAATTTCACTGTTAACCATGGGTACTGGCAGTGCACTATAATTGTACTCTGTAATTTCACTGTCATCCATGGGTACTGGCAGTGCAATATATACTCTGTAATTTCAGAGAGAATTGTCTCTCTACTTATGGGGGAGATGGGATATATATATATATATATATATATATATATATATATATATATATATATATATATATATACATATATGTGTACATATACATTTGCTATCAGAAGGTCGAAGTGGGTTCGGTCGAACCCACTTCAGTCAAAGTTCGGAGGCCGAACAGCAACAATGTCGAACTAGACATTGTCCAAGTATGAATCTTGCCCCCATCTCAACCCATGTTAAAGCCCTTTCTGAGGTTTACTTCGAGTTGTATTTCGACAGTGTTGGAATTCGACATTGTCACTTTCACGGAAGTGGGTCAATAATCTCATCATTTGATGGGGTCCGGTTTGACCTTCTGATGGTAAACCATATATATATATATATATATATATATATATATATATATATATATATACACATATATATATAGGTTTACTATCATAAATTCGGAAATCAGAACAAAACGTGTCTGCATTTTCAAATTTATACATCGGAAATGAACATTTCCGAATTTACCTAAAGTCGAAAACAGCTGTGTATTGTCGAAAATGTCACTCGCAACATTTTCGGCAATGCACAGCACTCCCACCCGTCCCGTAACCACCTACCTAACCAGCCTAAACACACAGTTATGCAGGGAGGCAAGCCCCCCTGCACCCCCCCTGTGGGGGGCTGTACCCCCCACACACCCCCAACTTAATATTCCAACTCCAAGATCGCACTACAGTAAGGATAGGGATGTATTTCCATAACCGCACTGTACTGCAATCCCCTCACATGAGCGAACATTAGAATTGCGAATGCACAGTCCATTCGCAATGGTAACGTTCGCTCACATCACCTGCCGAAATATGAAGTATTCGAACATCTGTTGTTCGAATACTTCATAGCCGTGCAAGTGCATGTTGGCATTGTGATAGTAAACCATATAAATATATATATATATATATATATATATATATATATATATATATATAGATAGAACATGGAAGCCCATGCAGACAGACTGGCGAGGCTGTGCTGAGAGTCTGGTGAGTACAGATATATCTTGAAGTATATAGTGCAATAAATAAGTAGGACTACATTGTTTACTGCCAGTAGGTATAGTGTCTTCTGAGTGTACTGAATAAATAAATTTTGTCAGACCAATATTGATATAAGTGACTAATGCCAGGTGCTATGTAATACAGATGAAGGCAGCAAACAAGCTACTATTGATGAAAGGAAGGCAATGCTGAACTATACTGTGTAGGAATGAACCTGCTGATAAACTGCATTGTGAGGGCTACTGTAAAGTTAATAAATGACATTCATTCATCATCTGCAGGATATGCAGTACTACTGAATGTACAGTCTCAACTGTAATAAAGCACTGCGTCATGTTACCCAAATAAAGATTATTAAACTGTTGTGTTTAATCTGGTATGTTGTTGAAGAAATAGAATGGGTACAGGTACTTCACAGCAAATATGGTTATGACAGCATGCATGAGCTGAGGCTGGTCTGATAACCAGCTGTTATGCAAAACTATAGATTGTGGAACTGTAAAACAAGATACAAATGAAATATAAAATATGTCATGCACTAAGATCTGAACCTTGAATAGTAATGTGTAATGTACTATAGTGAGTCCCCTGCAGCATTGTCTTGTGTTAACTTTGCATTTCAGATCTATGTAGATCTGAATGTGGGTATGCTGATGCAGGCAAGTATGAGAGTGTAATAGGTGGAGACCACAAATATATGATGTCCAAATGTATACGGGTCAAGTATGCAACCCAGCAGCCTGTATGATATGCACAGATCACACATATTCATTTCTACTATGGGTTAAATGTGTACACCTGCTTTCAAAGTATTAATACACAATACACTAACTATTTGTCATGCACGAATCTCAGGTGTATTCAACGGTCATTACAATCTTCTGTGACACTCCACTTAGATTACAAGGGCAGACTGTGTAACCAAGTGAGTATTAGGCACAAATCAGTCAAGCCACAGACAGCAGTTTCCCAGTAGCTCAGTGTGATGAGAAATAGATATGTCACTCCTTTTTACACATACAGACCACGGTTGGAATCCAGGGAGTGGTACTAAGATGTGTTTATACTTACACTCAAGTAATCCTGAATATTTGTAGAAACACAGTCAGGTAGTGTTAACAGATATTTTCTCCACAGGTCTTACTGGTAAAGAAATGTTTGTAGTAGCTGTATGAAGGGTATACTAATAAACTGTGTACAACTGTTCCAGTGTCCAACCCCATGCCTGCAAATGACAGCAGGATAAGTACATACACTATGCACTCTTCCTGATACGTGTCTCTTAAGTGTAGTGATCACTGTTGTCAATAACCTTGGACACAGATATGAATTCAGGTGAAGTATGCCAGTAGCACACTCACGCAACATCAGTGCAGGGTATACCTTGTTAGTCATATATGTAACCCTGACATGTATGAGTCCCCTCTAGTCATGTACCTATAGTTCTCACAGTTTGCCCCATACCATTCCAGGTTGACAACTTAACAGGTATGTACATGCTACAGAAGCTATAGGCCACAGGTAGATGTAATGTAAGGGCAGACCCACCCAGTATTGAGCAGTACTGTTGTGGAAAATATAAGCCTATACAGTTGTTAATGGACTTTTTTTATTTCCCTCCACCCCTTATCGGCATCAATAATTATTATTCATATACTACGGGTATGTTGTTCTCAAAACTTAATGTTGGGACTTGTGTTCTATTATTGTTTATATATTTAATTAGTTGCATATTAACATACCTTGTTCAAATACCATTGTTGGTTGCCTGTTGCCGTACGTGTAACTGGCATGCTGTTACAATACTGATTCTTATTCTATTTATGCATGTGTTCTATTTGCTATGCATTTGTTTCAATTATATTGTTCTGGGTTAATTGGAACACCCATGCATGCTGCTATAACTAATTTTGAAATGTTTTGTTCATGACTAACCAATACATTTTGAAAAACTTCAACACCATAGCATGTTTGGGAAGGCATATTCCAGCAGATCTGCCTGTCCTGCCTCATCTGGCCATGGCACCGGGCCCTAGCATGTCTGGGACCCAACCTGGAACAGGCTCTTCCACTGGTCCTGCACCACCCTTGAGTGGAACCACCTCAAGGGATGGGGCCCATTTCTCCTGGGTGCAGGCACGGAGAGGATCCACTCACCCAAAATCAGTTCCGAGGCATGGTGCACAGGGTCATCCAAACAAACTTGGATGCACACCTGTGCCAGATCGAGGGCAGACTGGTGCACCTTGAGGGGCAGCCTGCCCCTGTTGTCCAGCCTCCAGCACAGCCACTTTCTGGGCTGTGAAGGGACAGTGGTGACTTCCCATGGGTGGGGACTTCAGTCCCACTGTTTCCATCTGGGGGCACATGGGCCTCCGATTCCCAACCACCCTCCCCATCCAACGTGTTTACCCCCCTCATGTGTCATACACTGCCCCTGTCTGCTGTCTTGTCTGCCTGTAAAAGCAACCTCTCATACCCAACCTACCTCTCCAAATGTACCTACAACTCTTCTCCAGCATCCCACTCTCACCTAAAAAAAAAAAAAAAACAGGGCATCTGCCTCGCAAAAAAAATTGCCCCATACATAGCTCTCCATTTCTCCCCCATGTACACTGATGTTAACCAATTTACCCTCAAAATACTCAACAAATGTATGTCATCCACACCCTTCTCTGTGGGGTGTGAGGCTCTAAATTCCAAATTATACACATTATTCACAGCTGTTGCTGCAGAAGAAATAGAGAGCTATGGTCCTTTCCTACACCCATCCTGCACATCCCTAGCTGATTTTCATAATGTTTTACCCTCTGCTTGCCCCATTTCACCATTTTCCTATCACCTTTTTTCTTTTCTTTTTCTGAAATTAGCATGGGTTTAAGAGGGAATAAACAGTGCTATGCAAAGCTAACCAGGACTAAATGCCTGTTGACATCACTTAGCATCGCACAAACTTGTGCAAACCCACTTAAAACTGCTTTAATCACTCTATCTCAATCAGCCCCTGTTCTTCCCAGCAACAAAATAACCAGCCCTTGCAAAGCTCAAACACAGTACCCTGTGCACTATAGCCACAGCAACATGCCACTACACCAAATTAGCTGTGGGAATTAGTAATGCTTTTGCAAACATATCATGCATTACAGTCATTAACATTAGGGAAAAAAGATATTATTGATGCACATATCTCGCAACTTCTTAGTGCAAGAAATCTGGATATCATGCATTACAGTCATTAACATTAGGGAAAAAAAGATATCACTGCCAAAACAGCTGTGGGAATTTGTAATGCTTTTTCAAACATATCATGCATCACAGTCATGTAACATTAGGAAAAAAGACAAATCTGAAGAGTCATGAACACAGGACCTTCTGAACTACAGTCACAGCAACACACCACTACATCAAATCAGCTCTGGGGAATTATTGATGCACATACCTCTCATCCTCTTAGTGCAAGAAATCTGGATGAAGACTGGCACATGTTTTACATATTACTTATAAATATAAGAAAGTTGCTAGAGTAACATGGTTTATTTTAACATACATTTTCTAAAGGATTTTAAGTGTAACTAAAAGTTCTGTCATTATTTAGTGCCATCAGATATCAGATTGTCCCAGTTATTTTCCAGAAAACAACAAATACTCTGAGGAACATACCAAAAATATGAGCACAAAATCCAGACATTCTGAGAAAATATGTACAGTTTTTGGTATGATGATGCATTTGTAAATTTATCAGACAGTACAGGGATACACCTTTATGGTGAAAAACATCACTGCCAAATTATGAACACAGAACTATTTGAACTGCTGTCAGGGCAACATACCAGTAGGCCAATGGACCTCTTGAGTAAAGCAACTGAGTTTATGAACAGATCATGATAGCCAGTCACACACTATTCCAATATATAGTGGCCCAAATTACAGGCCTCTGACACAGACACAGATCCAGTACACAGACAAATAAATGCTGCAGTGTCACATGTGACTGTACAGATTTCCACAGAATGTCCAGGGTTATGGCTCATATTTATGGCCTGTTCCTCATAACATTTGTGGCATTCTACTAAATCACTGAGATGATATCAGGAATGAAGTCACTAAATAATAATATACATTCAGTGTCAGACTTCAAATCCCTCAGATAATGTATGTCAAAACAAACCCTGTTAATCTAGCAATTTTCTAAGGTTATGACACCAATATTTAAAATCTCTCCCTATTTTTGCTCCTTTGTCCACACATTTTGTTGTGCTTTGTCCACATTTCCTGTGCTAACAGGTTGAGAGGTATACAGACATAGCATGTAAACCTGTGGACACAACACATCAATCCAAACAGTGGACAGTACTTCCACCTACCCTCTGTGATGCTGTAGCTCCCACACCTCCATAATGTCCTCCTCACAGGCCAGGAAAAGGGGCAAGGCCTACATGAAAGCCTTAATTATAGCACTTTGTTGCCATGCCATTGGCTAATGGGAAGGCAACCCAGCTGTTCTGGATGCAATTAGCAAATTGGAGCAACAGATTGGTACACAGGACATCATCTGTTCATGAGCATTACCTACAAAAGGCAAGCTGATGCCTATGCTAAACAGGTCTGATACTTTTTTCAGGAAGACAGACTGCAATTTTTTACACCTTTTGTGGATTTATTCTGACAAAGAAGTACAGTACTATACCAGGTATGTCAAATAATTATGTCATGGAATGCAGATAGGGGAATGCAGTCATGAGAAATATGAATTTAAACAGTAGGTCTCATCAACACTTCTTGGGCTGTCATATTACTGTTAGTCTGCTGTCCAACACCTACAGCCATCCCTGATGGCTATGTCTGCAGCATACCTCTGAACTGTACAGATTTTTGCAGAATGTCCTGATTTTTACCTCACAATTTTGGTCTGTTTTGCATAACATTGTGGTTTTCTGACAAATTAGTGGCAAATCATTAAAGACTGAAGTTAGAAAATAATGACAGACAGTTCAGTGTCAATCCATACTCTTCAGAAAAGTCATGCTAATGCAAAACCTGTTATTCTAACAACTTGCTAAGTTTGTAAGAGCAATAATTAGAAACTGTCCCTATTTTTGGGCCTTTGTCACACTTTTATTTATGACTTTGTCCAGATTTCTTGCTGTCTGTTGTACAGTACTGACTGTGACACTGCCAGTTGTAAATAATCATGTCATTTGTGAATATTTATATGCTACATATGCGTTTCTTACAATTGTAAGATGCCTATATATATGTTATGTGGATATTAAACAACTGGCGCAGAAGTATGTGGGTTAAACTGTATGTTATGTACTGAGATCATACCTCTTAACTGTCCAGAGTTTTGCAGACTGACCACATTTGCCTTATATTTTTACTCACTTACCCCTACATTTGTGTTTTGTCTGGCAAATCATTAAAGAGAGATGTCATAAACTGATAGCACACATGTGAATGTCAGATGTCATATCCTTCAGATAACTCATGCGACTCCAAAATCTAGTATTCTATTAACTAAGTGTGAAAGAGCAACATTTATATAGTGCCACTATGTGTTGTCCTTTGTCCACCCTTTATTTGTGCCTTTGTCCAGATGTCTTGCTATAACAGGTTACTGGCATAGAACAGAAATGTTTATACAGTATTACCTGTGCAAATGTATGTATTAATAGTAGAAGTTGGAAGCCTAAAACATACAGACATAAGTTGAAAAACATCAAGTAAATAAGCTGAACTTGTTTTACGAATGTGTTATTTCAGTTTCAGTGCAGCAAGAAGACATAAATGTCTACAGCTAGAGGTTTTTGTATTGCCTTGAAACATACATAATTACTAGGTTGAAAATGTAGAAGTGCTTAACTGTGTTATGACTTCCAGTTTTACACAAACATCTGACAGATATTCTCTTCTGATGCAGAGATGCTCAAATGTATGTTAGTTGCTGTTAGCCTGGCAAATGAAGGCAGGTGACAAACAGTGATGTAATCTGAGCTAAGCCAGCATAAATGTTGATTATTAGTTCCAGATCTGTCCAAGAGAAAGATCTTTGCATGTTGTATGTGTCTGTGTATCTGACACCATCCACTCATATGCATTTGCCTTGCTAATAGTAAGGAACTAGGGGAAATGTAAAATCATTTGCATATTGATGGGAATATAATATATCTGTCTGATGTTTGTGTGGTTTGCATTGCTCTGAGTATCAGTCATCTCTGCATTTAATGTTGATTTGAAGCTCATTATTTAAAATTTAATCACTTCTGTTTTGTATCTCATTCTAGTATTACATTTGTTTAGTTTTAAGTTACTGTTCTGTTGGAGTTGTAAGAGTTCTTGGCTAGGGTCACTTAAAAAGGGTTACCAAAGAATCCCTTTGCAAACTGTGAATAGCATCAGTTAAGTAGTTGGAGGAGTTGAGAGACAGCATTGCTCTTTTAGTTAGAAATATCTGTAGTTAGCTGAAGTGTTTGTGTGTTCAGCATTGCTCTGAGTATCAGTCATCTCTGCATGTAATGTTGGTTTGAAGACCTTTATTTAAGGTTTGATCACTTCTATTTTGTATCTTATTCTAGTATTACATTTCTTTTATTTTACGTTTTCTGTTCTGTTGGAGTTATAAGTGCTTCCCTTCCCACTCTCCCAGTCCTTTTTGTGTTCTTAAATTTGGTGGCTTTTCAGTTGACCACCTCTACTATAAATCTCATTTTGGACACTCCTCCCTGTCCCATCCCATCAGCTTATTCTACTGAGTAGAGACAGATCATTTGGGAAGGACGCCCCCCTTTGGTTTCCCAAACTTAAATGATCATGTTACATCCCTTCCCACTTAACCTAAATAAAACTGATTTTACTGTATATGTGTTTCTTCCTACTTTATTACTTTATATTGCTTTTGCTGCCTGTTTTTACAAGTACTCAATTGCACTTATTCTGCTGCATGTATTACTGTTTGTTAGTGCTCTGATTAAAATGTAACTGTTATTCTAAGCCTTTTGGTTTAAGCACTTGGGCTTCAGGCCAGCTGTTTTACAGTAAGATGGTTTGTGGTTTGCACTCTTGTGGCAGGAGAGGTAGCTTACAACCATGTAAGTTGGGCTTTTCTGGTTGAAGGCTTTTGTTGTCTGTTATTGTAAAAGTGTCTTACTTCTGGTTGAAGCACTTGGGCTTCAGGCCAGTTATTTTACATTAATGAGGTTTGTAGTCTACACTCTTGTAGGGGGAGAGGGTAGATTCTGCCCTTCTGAGCTGTAAATTGCTGGTTAAAGGATTATTGTGCCTGCTTATTTCAACTGCTCCTTAATGAAATTGGTGCCCCTTGTTTGCTGTAGCATCAACTAAATGCAGACCTGCTGAATCTAGCTTTGTTTGCATAGCTTGAGCAGTAATCTAGGCCATCTTTTTTTGGAGTGGCTTCCCCTGCACCCTAGTGGCAGGACTGTGCAGTTAGAACTTGTCTGATTGGAGACTGCTGAAACAGGGCTCAGTTTTGAGCTTTCTTGTTGGTTAATTGGTTAATTTGTTTAAATCAGTTTGCTCGTATTTGCTACTGTTATATTTTAGTGTGTATCTGTTCTCCTGTGTTACATTGACCTACACAGACTTGAAATATCTTTAGCATAGTCTGGTTGTATGTTTTGCTGTATTCAGATCTGTTTGTGTAATTCCTGTGTTTGCTGCTATGCCATCTTGTGTTGGCCAGGGCCTGCCTGCACTTACTGAGAGTAGATGAACTGGTTGGAACTTGTCTGGCATAGGGTGTTAAGCTAAGAATTCAGGTACAAGGGTTTGTTGGTCAGCTTCAGTGTTTCTATTTTACCTTTGTTTTTGTGGTATTCACATGCGGGTTTATGCTTGTTTGTCCATTGCACACTGCTGCTGCGCTGTATTAACCCTTTGCAAGGTATCTCAGCTGCAATGTTTGTCCCTTACCAGCACTCGTGTATGAGTGAGGCCCTTACCTGCAGCTACTGTATTGATGTTATCCACCCATACTCACACTTGTCTGTGCACTCATGAGATAGTACACACTCTACTATCCTTGACCTCTGTTCCACAGATAATGATAACCATGGATGGACAATTTCCTGTACTTCCTCCTGCTACTGTAGTTGTTATGGGCATCCTGAGACAGTGTACCAACTGCCTTATGTACACAGACAACCCTCTACTACTACCACCTAAGAACACAATATCTGAGAGATGCAATCACATTAAGAATCTAGGCTCTTTCCTGTCTCACTTAAACACCAGTACACAAACAGCAGACCAAGACACTTTGCCAGAGATGGCCTACATCTTTCTCCCCTGGGTGTTAGGCTTCTGGAAAAGGCTCGTGTCTCCCCCATAGTGCCTTTTTTAAGCAAAGTCATGAGCACAATATTTGCAACATGAAAAAGTCATGTAAACAAAATGTAAAGGTAGTGCTGCTAAATGCTAGGAGTCTTAGCATGAAACTGCACTCATTGCAAGCATTCCTTGCCCTGGAGGGTGCTGACATTTGTGCAGTCCCTGAAACCTGGTTCAAAGCTGTGGAGAGCACCCGAATCTTACCAGGTTACTCATCCTACCATACTTTCAGACCCCAAAGGAGGGCTACAAAGCCAAAGGAGGTTGAGTTCCAATATTTATCAAAGACATACACACCTCCAGGCTAGTCAAATGGTAGTATGCACATGAGACACACCAAGTGCAGTTAACTGTTTGTAAACCACATATTCATATCATAGCTAGCTACAGATCCCCAACCATGATGCAGGAGTGGATGATGCAGGACACCCACTCCATCTATCTAGACTTAGTTAAATCCATCAAAATTCAACCCTCTACCTTGATCCTGGGTGACTTTAACTACCCAAACATATAGTGTAAAACTTATTCTAGCCCAAACATGACCCTCCAGAGATTCCTCGACTTTGCCAATGACAATGCATTGCATCTGGTGGATGACACTCCTACGAGAGGTGAAAATATCCTGTACCTGGTCCTAAACAACATGAGTAGCCACTGTAGCACTCCTACAGTGTCATCCTCCTTGGTAAGATCCCACCACTAAGCTAACACTTTTGAAGTCACTATCTCCCCTGACCCTCCCCCTTGTCAAGGTCAAACAGAAAAACATTTTCAAAGCTGACTACAATCTCCACAAAACAGGTATAAGCAGCTTCACAGCCACTGTCCCTTCAGTTGGAACTTGAACTAATGTCAAAGCCTACAGCAACAACTATACATATGATCACCTACATAGCTGTATGGACACAGAAATACTTGACAGGACCAAATAATTTATCTCAAGGAAGAGTAAACCTGTCTGCTGGACAGCAGCAATAAAATGAACAGTATAATAGAAGGAAAATATTAGTGTCCAGGGCTGAGAAGGAGCAGGTGCCAAGTTGGAAGCAATCACTCCTTTGTTTGAACAAACATATTTGGTCACCAGTGTAATCCTCTAAGGCTAACTTTGAGTCCAAATTGGCCACATCCACCAAGGACAATCAGAATGCCTTCTTCACATATGTCCACAATCTCAAAGGCAACACCCAAATCTGCTCTGAACTGGTGGTCAATAACACCACATACACAAATGCCATAGATGTAGCCAACCTGCTGGCTGACAGGTTCAGTGAAACCTTCATCCCCCTGTTATCCCCATCCATACACCAGGACATCTCCAGCACCTGCCTCACTCCCCTGATCACCATGGAGCAAGTCCTTAATGCCCTCTCAAAGGCAAGCAATAAGGTCTCCATGGGACCTGATAACACACCTGCCTGTATCCTACATGAACTCAAGCAAGAGCTCACAGCTCCATTACACACCCTATTCAACCATAACCTGAGGACTGGTTTTATCCCAGCTGAATGAAAGACAGCCACTGTCATCCCTCTATGCAAAGGCAGAGCATCCACTGACCTAGGCAATTATAGATCTAGCTGCCTAACTAGCCTGATCTGCAAGGCCATGGAATACATTATCATGGACTTAATAAACAAGGACATTGGCAACCTCCACACACTTGACCCCACACAGTTTGGTTTTGTCAAAGGGAGATCATGCCTGTTAAACTAGGTCAAGTTCTTCAAAACACTCACTGAAGCCATGGATGAGGGGAAGATGGTGCACAGTGCCTACCTTGACCTAGCAAAAGCCTTTGACAGTATTCCCCACTTGACCATAATACATAAACCCTCCCAGCTAGGTTTCAGCCTGTATGTTACCAGATGGGTAGCAAACTGGATCATTGATGGAACCCACCCAGTCAAAGTAGGGGAAGCCACCCTGTAGTAGTAGACCTGTAATGACTGGTGTACCCCAAGGATCAGTTTTGGTGCCTCCACTGTTTGGCATATACTTTTCTGCAGTGCAAACTAAAACCAGTGATCTGTGCCTGACCAGGTTTGCAGATGACTGCAAGATGGGTGCTGTTTTAAATTCCCCTACTGATGTGAACATCCTCCAAGAGGGCCTTACCTATACTAATGACTGGTGCCAGAAGCATGACCTCCAACTGAATGCCAATATATGCATCATCATCCCCTTTTTGGAAAATGTCATCCCCAGTACTTATGACATTGATAACAATGTACAAAGCATGATATCAGTCGTGAGGGACTTGGGTACCCAGGTTGATAGCAACCTAACTTTTGACCATCATGTTGCCACCATTGTACAGAAGGTTTTCTGCATGGCCCACCTCATAAAAAAGTGTATGGCATCCAGGAACGAGGAGGTCATAACATCCCTGTAGTCCTCTCTTATCAGACCCATTTTGGAGTACATTGCCCCATTAGCATGAATGGAACATGTTGGCAGGATAGAAGTGTGTCCCAAAATACTCGCCCATCTGTGGAATAGACTCCCTCTACATGCCAAGCAGACTACCTCTCTAGCCCTATTTAAGAGGAACCTGGACAACTGGATGGGAAACAGAACATACACCCCTGGGATCCCACCTGTGTCCCTGCTGGACAGGGGAAACAGGTGCTGACTTTGAAGGAACATGGGCAGAATCCCTGGCTAGGCTTATAAGGGCCTCCGTGTTGAAAGCTTAGTATCATCCTATGAACATATGAACCTACTACCTTAGATGTTTGCTGTATTTATTTCAAACTGCAATGTTGTCTTAATGTATTCCATGTGAGTCTCAACTCTGTAGTCACTGTATTGATTGTGTATTGTCATGTTCCTTTATTAGTTACCATTAAATATAAACATTGTAAGTGTATCTGGTCTGTATAGAACTACGTAAGCTCTTAGAGTACTTACATATGTAGTTGATGCCACTGTATAGCCCACTCCAGTAGCCTTGATCTTGGTCACACTTATCATTTGGCTAATAGGTACATCACACAGTGGAATTTGCCACCCTTTGGCACACTAGCTGATAAACAGCTGGATTATGGCTATCAGAACTACATGTAAGTTTGGCTAAAAGGCACCCTGTCAAGTAAACCTGTTCCAATGTTTCCCAGGAGTGTGTGTGTGATTCATAAATCAAATCTCAAAGTGTATGTGTCAGCTAAATGGCCAGAGACATGACGCACTGGTCAGACAGAGAGGGTGATGGATGTTATGGTGTGGTCGCTCTACTGAGATGTTAACCATATAGCTGTGCCAGTGGGGAGTCTTATTGGGGATCTGGAGAGAAAGGGGGAAACCAGCCCTAGACTGACTGTAATCTCTGTGTGCTCTGAAGGGTAATTGTACTTTACTGTGTGTGTACTTGTCATCCTCCCACTGTGTATGTCCCTCACTGGTGGTAGTGGTGAGTATTGAGGCTCCTTGATTACTGGGTGAGTGCAGGAGTGTCACACTGACAGTACGTAATGGTGGAGTCAGCTGGCATATCACATCATGTACCATTATTGAGCCCCTCTCAGTCTGTCAATGTCATATAGGATTATTTCAGAGATTGTTCAGGTCTTCCTGACCTTTCCTGGCATATTCTGACTAGGTTAATGTGTACTCCACACCTGCATCTGATTGACTGACACCTATGGCTAATATACTTGGTGAGCCCCTGCAGCAGGACAGCAGGTTATAGGTTGTAGTAGTTGGGGGGATGCTGGCTCTGGGTCAGCAGCAGTGTATACATACTGAGCATCCAATGTAAGGGAATGGATACAGTACCAGATATTCATGTACCATTACTGTGTCCCCAGGAGTCTAGCATGTCAGAAACACATACCCCAAACTCTGTGGACAACCATCATGTGTAGTCCAACTTGTGTGTGGCAATACACATTTTTCTGGCAGGGGAGTCTACAACTATCTGACACATGTACCCATTCTACCAACATCTGGGTAATGCAGATGTCAGACACCTTTGACTAGGTCACCCTACACCACGTATGCATCAGTGTCTGTTATTGTGTATCTCAGATGTTCCTGGAATGTCCACATGCACCTGTCATACCACTCACCTATTTGTCAGATGTAGGCTGGATTACCTGGTACTGTAACATTGCCCATAGCTGACACCCAGCAGTCAATGACAGTGATGTGTATGGACACATAACAACACAGTCTGTTACAGCAGTCAGGCCATTTCTGGCAGTCCTGGTACCATCTCAGGTTAGTAGGCTATGGGCCATGAGCAGCCATATGCTTAGGCACATGTTAGCCCATGTATATGCAAGGCAGCAGCTGATGTCTCCATCCAACAGGGACAGAGGTAGTATCCCAAAGGTGTATGTGCTAACCATCCATTTGACAAGGTTACGCCTGCAAAGGTTTTGGTAGCTACCCTGCCTGATGGGGACATGGTGTTCATTCCACCACAGGGTGATTGTGTGTGACTCACATGTGAGCTGCCAACAAGGCTAGTCCAGGTCACTTACCTAGTAGAGTGTGTGTGTGTGTGTGTGTGTGTGTGTGTGTGTGTGTGTGTGTGTGTGTGTGTGTGTGTGTGTGTGTGTGTGTGTGTTAACACAGTGGAGCATGACCTACACTTGTGCAGCCAGCAGTCCCAACAATGTGGAGACCATGATTGCCTTCTATGCACAGTGAGGTCACTCCTGAGGAGCATGTATGACACCGAGTAGAGGGTTGGACTTATAACCTATAGGTGTATGGTAGGTGTTTGAAGGCCTGGTATTCCCTGGCGGGGAACCTCTGTGATGTCCCCAGCTGCTGCATGTGCTGTGCGATGTGAATGATGAATAGTGTATTATGCATATAAATGGTCCTCAGTGAAATTAACATGACACACCAGGATAAGGGGGGGCAATGCATGCTGTAATGTCAGTATGTTGACAATATCACAAACATACTGTACTGATAGATGGCAGGGGTATAATGTGGGTGTTAGTGGTGGATAGTGGTAGCAAATGTAGATGTGCAGGGTCTGTACATGATGGTGGCCAATGTATGTGGTCTTGTGATGTATTCCCCTGTTCATGTCTTTCAGGTAGGATGCATCGTAGACAGCATCCACCACACACGGAGGCCGAGACTGCAGCGATTATTGATACCCTTAGACTCATCACAGGGTACTGTTGGGGAGGAGCTGGCAAAACATGCAGGAATGCAATGCCCTGTGGGCAGAACTGGTAGGACCATAAACAACATTGGACACCATAACAGGCACTATGAACAGGGCCTACACCATGCCACAGACCTAATACAGAAAGCACGGCAAAGGGCTGCAGCTGTGGCCAGGGACTGTACTGACACAGGTGGAGGGCCTGCTATGCAAGCACCACACACAGCTATGGAGAAGTTCCTCACCAACCTTGGTGCACCCACCGGCTCCCAGGAAACCATCAATACATATGTCGTGGAAGTGGCTGGCACAGAGTCAACAGCTGTGGAGTGTCGAGGTAAGGCCTCAGTGGGCATCACATGAATACTGTAGCATTCATAGTGGCAGCCTTTGCATACTTGGATGCATATGTCAGGTCAAGCTGCATTTGTGGGTGGGGTTTTGTAATGCACACAAGTGCACACCTGTTGTGAATGTCAGTAATTTGGGTAGTATCACACCTTGTACTGTACATGTTCATAAATGCACATATTATCCTGTACCAATTCCACATGTGTCTGTGCTGACAATACCTCTCCCCAACAACTACATAGGTCCCTCTGGTCTGGCTGGGGAACAGCAAGCTGAAGCTAGTGATTGTAGAACTGTCTTTTTGTGGCTCAAAAATACCCTAGGCATGTTAAGGGCAAGACGTTTTCCATGCACACAACTGCTACACTTAGCCATATTGCAATATGTGCATGTTCACTTGTGGGGGAGTTAACTGTGGTGTATCACATTGGTCATCACGGGAGCCTATTCGCAGGAGCTGTAACATATTGGCACATATGATTGCATAGCTATTGCCACTGTGCTATACAGGGGTACATAATTGTGTACACAGGTGCACTGTGTGTTAGGTGAAGGTCCATCACATACTACCACTTCTCACATATCTCAGAGGTGTATAGTAGTAGCAGCATTAACTGGACGTAGCTGCACTGCATGTTGTTGAGAGCCTGTACAGAGTGTGTCTGCGGTGATCTGATTGTGTGTCGTCCATGTCATCATTCAGAAAGTGTGGTCTGTATAATGGCTTTGTGCCACCTCACCTCTATATGTGTGTGTGTGTGTGTGTGTGTGTGTGTGGATCAGCAAACATTATAGTGCAGGTAGTAATTTACATATGTTGTCTTTCCCTCACAGGTGAACATAAGGGTTGGGGGTCTCTCCCCCCTCACAACCTGATGTCAGTGTCATATCGGACTCTGATGGTGATGGTGGTCATAGTGAGACAAAGGTGGGGTTGTTGGGGGCTGAATCTGTGCCATTGGTTGATATCCCACTTTCACCCACAATGTCCACCGATATGGTCAGTATGCCCACACATACCTAGTCCCCAGCAGCCACAGGTAATAGACAGTTGGAGGGTGGTGACATCAGACAGTCTTGCGTGGTGACTATGACAACTGTGAGTGTAGACACTAGCTATAGCCAGAGAACTGGTGAGGTCCCACACAAGCAGATTGACAGGAGTGTTCGAAGGAGGACTGCTGCCCATCCAGCCCCTGTCAGAGGTGTCACAGCAAGTGTCACCCAATGCATGTTTCAGTCTGTCATGGAGGCACAGGCCCATTCTAAATGCTACAACAGACAGATGCTCAGGGTCATGAATGCAACACTTCCTGCCATGCTTGACAACCTCCACGACATTGGTGATGCCATACATCATTTTGCTGATGTCATGGATAGATGGTGGGGTGAGATATCATCAGTGCTCAACCATGCAATGTCTGTGCTTGAGCATGTGGTGGGAGTAGGGCATTGGACATGTGGATGTAGGTCAGCAACAAGATCAGCTGAGAGCCCACATGGCTGTGCACAGTCACACTCCTGTCATGGTAGTACCATCAGTACTACCAAAGAGAGGGTGTTGTCCACACCACAATGTAGTAGGCCATGGGCACATGGTCCTGGCTGGTCCCATAAGGGACACGGATCCAGCAGAGAGCAATCACTGTCAGGGAGTAGTGCCGCATCTGGCCTTGTGCCTGGTGATGCCAGTGACACTCCTGACAGAACCAGTTCCTGTGTCTGTGGCCAGAGACACTGAAGTGTACATCCTGCCATGTACGGTCTATGGCTGTCCAACATACCCCCGTATAGAGCAACCACATGGCTTGACTGTGTGCATACACACACTCACACATCACTATCACAGGCAGGTCACCACCAGACACACAGCTCCTCTCCATGGCCCAGTTGAACACCACCCCTCCAGACACACACACAAACACATGATGTCAACTGTATGGCCCAGCCTAGGCCTCTGACAACACCACACGCTGTGCGTGTGATGATACCTGTGCCACATCCCTGTTATCCATACCGTTGATACAGGGACATGCTAATATGGGTCTGATGCAGAGGGTGAATATAGTGCAATGTAGTAATGTTAGGCTGTGTAAGGTGCTGTCTGCTGGCAATTGTCATGGGAACACATCACTATGTATGCACCTTTCTGCCATGATGCATTACTGCTGTTAGTACTGTTGACTGACTGTTGTCTCACATACCGTATTCTGTCTGTGTTCCAGGTGTCTGTGTGTGTACAAACTGTGGGGCTGCTGACATTACCAAAGCTGAGTATGGTGGAGTGGAAACACAGTGACTTTTTCAGTGCCAAGGTATGGCTGTATATGTACTTGTTTATCAGGTGTGTATACATGCAACAGTGTGTGAGGGACAATGGGGGCAGACAGTGTGACCTTGCATATATACTCCTTGAGACAGCCAGCTAGCCTTCATACATGTCACCTGGGTGTTCTGTAGGACCACAAGTTCATAGATACAGAGGAGGTTACTAGAGTACTGGCCCTGAGTCACTCACAAGCCTAGCCATTACTTTATCCCCAACAGAATCACCCATCAGCACCTGTTGCCCCTGCCATTGCTGGACACTGGTTGAACCCCTGGGACAAATGTTTTTGTTTCCCATCCACTTAACCTTGATGCAGTTGATGATGGTATGCATGGTATTGTGTTTGACATGTTTAGG
Source organism: Protopterus annectens (assembly GCF_019279795.1). Lineage (NCBI taxonomy): Eukaryota > Metazoa > Chordata > Ceratodontiformes > Protopteridae > Protopterus > Protopterus annectens. Next base: position 831,183,024 of record NC_056739.1, read on the forward strand.
GAGTGTATTCCTGACACACAGCAGCCTCTGGTAGCCAAACCTGACTCTCCAGTATGTGTGTCTGCTATTTCATATGCGAGTCAGGCCTCTCATGCTGGTAATGAACATGGAGTCATACTCTTGTACATGGGGCAGCTGTTGAAGGACTGAGGAACACATTGCCATCTTGGCATGCCACAGACACCTGTGGACAACATGACCAGTAACCAATAGGCCAGTACTGATTACAGGCTGTCTGCATGGAACAGGTGTTGAAGGCCATGGCTGACCTTTGTGTGTGTTAATATACCCTTTAGAGATTCTGCAGATATCTGTATAGGTGCATAGCAGACTGGCCATGCTACTAATGTATTATTGTACTGAGTGAGGACTATTCAGAGGTAATGTCCACCTTTTGGCTGGATGCAGCCCTTTATCTATGTGGTAAACCACATAAAAGCAATTCCTGATGACTGCCAATACTTCTTGTCTGAATGCAACTATGTTGCCATCCTGGCTACCCATGTCTGTCATCCCAGTCTGTGTGTTTATGGGGTCAGTGCTGATGTGGGAAATACTGTGGACATGTCCTTTCCATATGGCATGCTGACACTGTTGTCTCCATTCAGCTTGAGGCTAGGACCTTGACAGCATTCCATACCCCTGTATGGCCCATTGCAGTGTGTTATCAGCAATTTGTAGCTCAATGACAGACTGCAAAATACTTACAGTTCATACAGACTTAGGCTGTACCTATGTATGTGGGTGGCGCCAATTAGCATTCATGCCTATATACATGTGGGTTATTGGGGGTACCAGGTAGTCACAGTGCCTTCACATGTCTACATATTGCACACACATAGGAGACACAGAATGTGTTTGCGACATTATCAGATGTGGAATGTGGGACACGACTTGTAGTAATGTGACAGTTTTCAGGATATACCATGCCCACCGCAAGTACAACACACAGGATGTCCTCTGATTTGCTACAATGACATCTTCTTTGTGTGACATTACCTTACCTTACACTATTTGTCATAACATTAAGGTGTTTTTGATGTGCAATAACTGCTCTATGGAATCAGTACAGAACTGTATGACATTTTTGTTGTCCTACACTCTTGTGACCTCTTTACTGTTTCAGTTGTCACAGGTCACACCTTGCCAAACATGGACTGCATCCTGCATGGTATTACAGATGGTAGACATACCTGGACCTCTGCATATGTCTGCAGATTGTCCTGATGTTTGACTCACGCTTTCTTTCCATCTGTCATAAAAGTGTGGTTTTCTGGCAAACTGTAGGAAAATCATGACAGACTAGCATTGCAGATTGATGATGGATATTGCCATGTAACAACACATACCCTTTGGAATGTACATTCAAATGCACAACCTGTTCTGGCACCTACTTTCCATGCGTGTCACAGCAATATGTGAAGGTTGTGTTCAATGTTTGGTGTTTGCCCCAGTTTTCCATATGGCTTTAACCAGATGTCTTTCTGTGAGGGGTTGAGAGGTATGCTGGTAGTTGTAACACAGGTAGACTGCTGCAAGGGGATGTACATACACACACACACACACACACACACACACACACACGATCTGCCCTTGTTGATACAGAGCCTTTACCTGCCTAGTTTTACAAACGATAGTGCTATATACATAATACAAACACCACCAAGCTACTATAGTGTTGCAGTGCCTGCCACTACTATTCAAGTGTGTGACAATTGCAGGGGCTGTTAGGATTGCCAGTGGTGGTTTCATAGGCCCTTAACATGGTAGAGTCATCTGAAACACAGACACACTGCTGCATGGGGACCTGCATTGAAAAACACATCCACACAGAGTTGACACTTTTCCTATTAGATGACCTACCTATCTAGTTATGTACATTACAGACTGATATGACTATTACATGTGCCACAGTGCCTTTGTGTTAGAAAATGTGTGACTGTGCTTGTAAGGTGGATGATATCAACAGGCTCTTTAAAGTAATACCATGGGGAGCGAGTCAACAGGCCTTAAAATGGTAAACCAATGCACACAAGAGATATGCTTCATACACAAATGCACACAGTAATATAGTTGGCTGTATTGAGATTAAAAGACCTACCTACCTATCTACTTGTACATTCTATAGTGCTGCCTACTTATGACATGGGCCATGAAGCTTACAGAGCTAAGGTGAATGACATCAGTAGGCCTTGTAAAGTAGGGCAATGTGAAGTGTACTGGGTGGGAAAGGCCTCAAAATACTTTAACCTATAAACACATGCACACATTTGCCATTACTGAGATTAGAACCCCTTCTTAGCTAGTTATTTGCACTACAGTGTTACACAGTTATTGCATGTGCCATGGAGGTTATAGGGCTGAAGAGTGTACAAATGTACTTCTAAGGTGAATGAAATCAGCAGATCTTGTAAGGTAGGGCAATGGGAAGTGTACTGGGTGGGAAAGGCCTCAAAATACTTTAACTCTAAACACACACAGAGGGTATGGTTCTCACCCACACACACAGAGTAGCCAGTATTGAGATTAAAACCCCTATCTATCTAGCTATTTGTAGTATAGTGGTACATGGTTATCGCACATGCCACTGAGCTTATAGGGCTAAAGGGTGTCCAAAGGTACTTCTGAGGTGGATGACATCAGCAGATCTTGTAAAGTAGAGCAATGGGAAGTGTACTACATTGGAAAGGCCTTAAAATACTTTAACCTACAAACACACAGGTGATTTTATTTAACATTTGTTAACCGGGAAAGTCTGGCTTGGAACAACGCCAATTTTCAGTGGAGGTCCAGGGAGAAATGCTCCAGATGCATGTCTTTGAAATATGAAATAAATATATGAGGAAGCCAGAGCACTCAAAGGACACCCACATGAACACAGGGAGGACATGCAGACTCTGCACAGAAGGCACTCCAGATGAGGATCGGACTGGAGAACCTCTTGCTGTGAGATGATAATGCTACCACTGCACCGCTGCACAGTCCATGCTGTGATGTGAGATTACAATTTCTACCTCACTACTATTACACAATGGAGCTCACCTCCATGCTAGCACATGCCACTAGTTACAACTGGTATGTAATTGTCTGCAGCAGGACATCACTCTATGCCTTTCAGCGTGTCTCTATCTATGACTCACTCTCTGTCTGTGTTGCTAGAGTAACAGGGTTTGTTTTAGCAGACATTTTCTGACATATATGATGTCTGACACTGAAATGTGTGTCATTACTTACTAACATAAATCCTCAGACCATCACAGTGATTTACCAGAAAAATACATGATTTATGATGAAGAGACCAAAATTATGATAGACATTCTCACCAAATCCAGCCAGTTGAGAGGTGTGGCTACAGCCAATTGGCTGATGAAGCTGTGTAAACAGTCCAGCACCTCACTGATATACTGGCTGGGGATCTCCTGGTTGTGTGGTATCCTTCTTAACTTAAAAATCATATCCTGGTGTAGGTACAGAGTGCATTGTACTGAGCAGAGATTTCCATAATATGTATGGTATATTCTATATAGCACTGTGATTTCCTGGTGTGTCAATGGCAGAGCAGTATAGAGTACATGCATACATACATACATACAAATATTTCAAGCACAGGCATAAATCCTCCTCTAGCTTGCCAATATACCAAAACACTTGTTCCCAAAATAAGTGTCCAGGCTGTTCTTAAAAATATCTAAACTAGTGCTTGCTTTAATGTAATTTAGTAGTCTGTTCCATGCATCAGCTACTCTGTCAGAGAACCAATTAGTACACTTCTCATTCCTATAGAATCTTCTACACTGGTTGTCTGATGATTCTCTAGCACTGTTTGTTAACCCCAAATATTCCCAGAGGTAGTTGTCCCTAAATGCCCTATATACCTTTTATATACCTCTTAGATATCTGTAAGAGACACTGTGCAAGATCAGATATTTTAGTCTTTCATAATAACTTAGATTTTCACATCCATGGATGCCCTTGGCATATTTCCACTGTACTCTTTCCAGTTTACTCATGCTTGTCTTCTTATAGGGTTTCCATATTGTTATTCCATACTCAAGTTGGGGTCTAATGTAACTAACAAACAATGACTTCATTATCTTTAATTTCCTAGACTTAATACATATTTTTATACACCCTATAGTTCTATAACTATTATTAACCAATTGGTTGATATGATTAGAAAAACTCATAGCTGAATCTACCCATATACACAGGTCTTTAAATGAGTCTACAGTTTCAATCATTGTGTGCTGTATTAAATACTTACATTTCAGTTTATGTCTTCCAAATCTCATATGCTTAGTTTTTGATGTATTTATCAGCATATTATTCTCCTGTGCCCAAATGGTCAATTTAGTCAAGTTATTTTGCAGACATGCCTTATCTGTAACACTTGTAATCAGTTTACCCAATTTCAGGTTGTCTGCATATAGACTGTAGAACACCTCAGATGAAAATGTTAGGTCTGAAAGATACAATCTAGACAAGTAAGAGCCTAGGACAGACCCCTGTGGGACACCCTGATTGTAACCAAGGATTTCACCTGTCCAGTTGCTGTATACTTGTCATGTCCTGTTTGAGTAATGTGGTGAACCACTGACAGAACATTTGTTTATAGGTTCATGGGTTCATATGAGGTTACTAGGCTATTGGCCCTGAAGCCCTTATAACCCTAGCAGATGACAGTGTAACCCACGTTAAGACATGTCAGCACCTAGGGCTCCGGTCCAGCAGGGACACAGGTGGAATCACAGGACTGTATTTTCTGTTTCCCATGCAGTTATCCAGGGTGCGCTTCACAAGGGGTATTGAGGTACTTGGCTTGATGTGGACAGCGAGTGTATTCCACAGATGTGGGAGTCTGTGGGACACATATCTGTCACACCAACAAGTCCTATTGATATCACAGACCAGGTTGATGCTGTGCCTACAGGTTGATCAAGTGGGGTTTGACTTCCAGATGTGCAGCAGTCCCATCAAGGCAGGGTCTGGATTGCTTTGTAAGCCAGACAGAGGTCACCTCTGAGGAGTCTGTATGGAACTGAGTAGAGGAACAGTGCTTTTAGCCTATCTGTGTAGGGTAGGTGTTTGATGGCCTGGATTCTCCCAGTGAGGAACCTCTGTGGTCTCTCCAGCTGCTGCATGTGCTTTGTGAGGTACATGCTGAAGGGGGCATTGTACACAATAATTGGCCTTATAAGGGTAGAATACATGGATCTTATAACCTCTTTGTCCCTGGATGAGATACCCTTACTTTTGAGTTGGCTCATCTAGAAAGCTTTCCATACAATGAAAGCAACATGGTGCTCAGACGTCAGGTTGCTATAAACCTGGGTGGCCAAATGCCTCACTATTGATTGTGTATGTAGGACATTGTTGTTAATATGATAATATGTGGGGACATCAGTCTCCCTGAAGGGGATGATGATGCATTTTCTGGCATTCATCTTGAGGCCATGTTTCCGGCAGCAGTCATTTGTTTTGGTGAGACCCTCTTGGAGGACGTACACATCACTTTGGAAATTGATGACTGTTCCCAGCTTGGAATCATCTGCAAACTTGGTCAGCCATAGGCCAGTGTTTTTGTTCTGCACCTCAGGGAAGTGTATCCTGTATAACAGAGACCCCAAGATGATCCCTGGTGTATGCCGCTCATTATGGGTGTACTGCTTGAGTTGGCTACTCCTATTATGATTAGGTGAGTTCTATCAATGAGCCAGTTTGCTACCCATCTGGTAACATATGTATTGATGCCTAGTTGACAGAGTTTATCTACTATGGCCAAGTGGGGAATAATGTGTAAGGCTTTGGCCAAGTCAAGGTGGGCGGTGTGCACCATATTTCCCTTGTCCATGCCTTTGATGGCTGTTTCAGGAAAGTTAACCAGATTTAACAGACATACCTCCCCTTGACAAAGGCAGACTGTGTGGAATTGAGTATTTGGATTTTGCCAGTGTCCCTGTTAATGAGGTCCATGATAATCCATTGCAAGTTCTTGCAGATCAGGCTAGTTAGGCTGATGGGTCTTTAATTTCTGGGATTGTTGAACACTCCACCTTTGTGTAAAGGGATGACAGTTGCAGTTCTCCACTCTGCTAGAATAAGGCCTGTACTTCGGCTATGGTTGAGTAGGGTGCTCAATGGTGAGGCTACTTCTTGCTGGAGATGTTGCAGAATACAGCCTTGGATATTATCAGGTCCCATGTCAACTTTGTAGTTTGGCTTGGTTAGGGACTTTAACACTTGATCTACAGAGATGTGAGGTGCAGGGCAAGTATTGAAGATGTGGAATGTGCCTTTGGGTGGGGACAGGGGGTGATATTTGGGGTGAACCTATCTGCTAGCAGGTTGGCTAAGTCAACAGTATCAGTGTAAGTGGCACCATTTAGAAGTCATTCAGAACAAATCTGGTGTTAGCCATGGAGGTTTCTGATGTAACTGAAAAATGCTTTGTGATTAGACTTTGTTTCATAGGCTAGTTGCAATTCATAATTGGTTTTGTAGGATTTCTATTTTACTTGTTGAGGCTAAGGAGAGAGTTTTACATTTGGGAATTTGTGCCATTTTACCCTTGGACAACAGTTGCTTCCTTTTGTTGTAAAGCCTGTTGATAGAGGATGTCCACCACATAGGTTTGTGTTTCCTTCAGTAGTAGATTTTAGTTCTGTTGGGTATGACTGATTCCATGCAGTTGTACAGGTACTTGTATACTACACTGGCATACTGTTAAGCATATTTGTCTGCATCCTCTGAGGTGGTGATGGTGTGTAGCTACTGATACCCTCCCTTAGAAGGTTGTGGTCAGTTTATGAGATGTAGATGTCAGAAGAATAGAACCTGTTTAGCAGGTTGTCCATCATTGCAACCCTACATCTGCTGTGGTCCTCAGACTATTTGTGTTGCAATTTTATTATAAGGCTACATGTTAGCCATAGCTGTCAAACCATCACAGACTGACATCTTAACAGGTCCATATATAACAGTCAGACACAGGCCTACACATGGGAACAAGGTGTTAATATTGCTCTGCCAAACATAGACATTTTGGAACACAGTTTGGTATTAGCTTGCTTTTTCTTATGGGTATGACATCTGCTTCTCCACTGTCTGCCATTGATGTTTTCACATCAACTTTTATTGTTTTGCAAGTAGTTTGGCAGGCAAATGCAATATTATGACAAGCAAAACAGATATACGAGGCATACTTGTGGTCCTTCTGTGACACCCTGTAATTCCAGGAGTATGGCTGGTGCCCAGTGATTTGTTATCAGTACTGACACAGTAAGGAGGCAGCCATTTATAACCTGGTAGTACACTGACTTTCAAACACCTGCTGTCCTACTAGGCACTGTGTAGGTTACTACAAGCTGTGTACCGTCCAGATGTGTGGCCCCCTCTCCCTGAATTGTCCAGCGTTCCTGTAGTAACAGATATTGACTTCTGGACAGTGTGTAATACTCCTACCATAGGTGAAGCTGACATGCAACATAGTTTGCATGGACAGTCTTGAAACATGGACCCTGTCAACCACAGTACTGTACTTAGACCACTAAGCCACAACAGTCAACAGTAAGTGCTGCCTACTTCCTGACAGTATCAGCCATGCATATACATAGCTCATTGACCCTTGCATATTGTGGACATGCTACAAGTTAGCAAGTTGAATGGGACAGCCATGGGAATGTGTGCTCTGCTGCTATTTCCCTATAAACATAGAAGTTCCTGCATTTCTATGGGAAGACGGGTGTGTTGGGGGAGGGGGCATACCTCTCAACTGTACACATTGCCACAGGCTGTCCAGATATTTGCTTTACATTTTGGTTCCATTTAGCATAGCATTGTGCTTGTCTTGGAGAATACTGACATATCACTAGAGACCAAAGGTTAGACATTTAAGATAGACATTTGAGTTTCAGACTTCTTACCCTTTGGAGACTTAAGGCAACTACAAGACCTGCTGTGATATCACGGTGTACGTTTGTAAGTGGACTATTTCATCATTGTCCCTATTTGTGGGCCTTTGCCACACATTTCTTTCAGGCTTTGTACAGCTGACTTGCTGGGAGAGGCTGAGAGGTGTGTATGGGACGCCAACATTGACATTCATGGATGTGACCTATGACCCCACAGTTTGTTAGTCCCTCACATATACTGCAGTGGGTTTTGTTATCTAGGGGACTACTGCATATTCTGGGGAAGCCAGTATTTGCAGACATTTCCTGTTGTCCCACATAGCTGTCAGTTGTCTGCTGCTATCCCGTTAGGCCACCCTATTCCCTTCAGTACATGCAGCAATATCATAGATATGCTACCACAATGTAATACACCATTAATTTGTTGTTAAGAAGAGTGACTTACCTTGTGCCTCCGACAGTTGTGAGGACAGTGCCTGAAGGCTGACTCTGTCAGGTGCACGCAGTACACAGCCTATACATGGTAAGGTACTGGTAGTGTGATATGTATGGCATCCTTTTTACTGTGTGTGAGTGTCAGAGAGAGGTGTCAGTCCCTGGGTCCCTAGGGTGCCACTGTATGTGCTATGCATTGCCTCTTTGCCAAGGCCAGGGTGTACTGGGCATGCCTATGTTTGCCTATGGGGAGAGGCTCGGGGGTTTCTCCTCCGAGTAACCCTGTGCCTGTATTTATTTTATTTTATTTTATTTTATTTTATTTTATTTTATTTTACATTTGTTGACCGGGCTAGTCTGGCTGGATACATGTCCATTTTCAGCAGAGGCCCGAGGAGAAAAGCTCCACTAAATACTAAGTACATTACATAAAAAATCATTACTCTTAAGAAATAGCAAAAATTGGAAGTCAAAAGACCATCCAGAGGGAAAGATAATTTTAAAGAGAAACATATATACCGTATGCAGTTCATTACATATTAGCATTACATATTTCCAATTACTTATTAGCAATTATACATAAATTATGCATAGTTAGATTAGAACAGTTAAAGAGACAGGAAGAGATAAGAAGTGTGTAAAAGAAAAGGTTAGTCAGGTGCACTGCAGGAACAAAGCCAATGGTTTAGGTAGTAAAGTTTAATTTTCTGTTTGAATAGAGGCAGGGATGTAGTCAAGGTTATGTCACTAGGTAAGAGATTCCAACTTCTACCTATAGTGTTAGTGAATAGAGAACCACCTGCTGTATTGTTTACCTTTATTGATTTTGTCATGAGTTTACTAGTGTTGTCAGGAAGGTGTAATATGTTGTGGGCTATAGTGAGTTGAGGGATTATTAGGTAGTTTTGAAATTCGAGCCAGCCAAGTTGTTTTAGGTTTGTACAATGGTGGGTCCTAAAGGGGTTACCAGTGGTGAAGCAAGCTATGTTGTTATAACAAGTTGCAAGTTTATTAAGATTGATTTTCTTAAGGTTTGTATAAATGGGGGAAGCATATAGGAGAGTAGATAGGAGATGAGATTGTGCAATTTTGGTTCTAGTTGCTGGGGTTAGAAAAGGTTTGATGCGATATAGGGATCCAATTTTTCTGTTAACAATCTTGATGGTGTTGTTTATGTGCTGATCGAAGGAAAGATTATTGTCAATGGTTATCCCTAAGAGTTTAGTGGTAGGATCAGGTGAGATAATGGTGCCATTATTTGAAGAAATGGTAAGTTTCTACTGTGTTAAAGGTCTTTTGGGTCAATGAGGTCAGTTCAGTAGAGGAAGGGGCTGTGCAGATAAGGGTAGAATCATCTGCATATTGTATGCAGGTAGCTTGTGGGATAGCAGTCTGAAGGTCGTTAATAAAGAGGTAGAACAGAATTGGACCCAGAATGGAGCCCTGGGGAACTCCGATGGAAATAGGCAAGAGTGATGAGATATGGTTTTCCCAAATTACTGCTTGTTGTCTGCTGCTAAGATAAGATTTAAACCAATTAGTGGCCAGTTTATCACAAGAGAGATTCAAGAATGTGAATTAAGAGTGAGTGGTTGACGCTTTAGAGATCAATGAAAAGCGGAAGAGAGTGTTGTTTTTCGATTTTTGTTGATAGTATCTACAAAGGATAGAAGGGCAGTGGTGGTGCTGTGGTGGGGTCTGAAACCATGCTGGCAGTTTGCTATTATGCTGTGAAGAGAGAGATAGTGTACAAGTTGCTGATGAATACATTTTCCATGATCTTTGCTAGGGGTGAGAGAAGGGCAATTGGTCTAAAGTTGGAAAGGTCAAGGGAGTTACCACCTTTATGCAGTGGGATAATATAGGATACTTTCCAGATATCAGGGATGGTTCCTTCTTGGATAGTTCTGTTGATAAGTAAGGATATAGGATATGCAATTTCTTTGGCAGCTTTCTGAAGGAACAGAGAAGGGAGCTTGTCAGCAGAAGGGGTACAGGGTTTCAGTTTGTGAATGAGTTTATAGATGAAAGAGGTAGATATAGGTTTTAGAGAGAAGTTGAAAGAGGAGGTGGTTATGTTAGTTGGTATATGAGAATTGTTAGGGTTCATTTGTTTGGCTAAGGATTGAATAGTTTCAGAGAAAAAAAGAGTTGAAGACATTAGCAGTCTGGAGAGGGGTTTCTGGGTCAGTATTTAGAGGGAAGGAGTTTTAGCAGTCCCTGGGAGAGAAGTCTATTTACTGAGGACCAGAACTGTTTGGAGTTGTTAATATGAGTTTCCTGAAGTTTACAGTAGAAGTTTTTCTTGTCAGAGATTATTGATTTTAAGATTTCTAAGCTGGCGGAAATTAACTAAATCAGGGTTTTGTCTATCACATCTCCATTTTGTCCATGCTTTGTTTCTAGCATGCATGAGTTTTTTAGTGTTGGAGGTCAGCCATGGGGCAGGTTTGGTCTTAATTCTAATAGAGCACTCAGGAGCATGTGTATCAAGTATGGATAAGAATGTAGTATTAAACAATAATACTGCTTCCTCCAGTGGAAGTGATTTTAAACAATTCCATTTACATGCTCTCAGATCAGCTTTAAAGAGGTCTATGTTAAAATGCTTGAGAGATCGAATTAGCCTTGTATTTGGGAGGTTAACATATTCTGATTTTAGTCTAGTAATTTATGTTAGGGATGTCATCTGGCAAAGTACCTACTTTATATTGTTTGTTAACTTTATTTGTGAGTATCCAGTCTAGTATACTCTCTTTATTACTGGGCTTATTGACTCTTGTAGTTGAGGTAATAGTTTGTGAGAAACCATGTAGGTTAATATGAGAGGAGGGATTGTCATTATTAATAGTGTTCCAGTCTATGTTAAATTATGGTTTCTTGGGGGTAGGTGGTAGAAACCCAACTTAGAAAGTCTTCTAATATTGGGATGTTATTACCTGGGGGAAGATACAAACAAATAATGTAAATAGATTTTTTGGTAGGGACTTTGGAAATGGTGGGGGCCTTTGTGTCCCTTCCCTGTGATGTTCGTGCCACAGCTGTTTCCACAGGGTCATATTGTGTAGCATGGCAGATACTACAAATATGTGTGCACATGTGGCTGAAGTGTACTGCAGGGCTCCACCAGATATGTCAAGGCAGCGGAACCATGACTTGAGCAGCCCAAACACACTCTCTATGATGTTTCTAGTTTGTGCACGTGCCTCATTATGGCGTTCTTCAGTGTGTGTGTGTGTGTGTGTGTGTGTGTGTGTGTGTGTGTGTGTGTGTGTGTGTGTGTGTGTGTGTACATTTCTGATGGGTGTCATCATCCACGGTTCCAGTGCGTAGACAGCAAACACCACTAGATGGCCATATGGGATGTCCCCCCTGGCAAATGCCTGGTACAGCTGTGAGACATGCCAGATGTGTGAGTCGTGATAACTGCCAGGGCTGCCAGCACACACATTGATGATAATTCTCTGGGCATTGCACACAACCTGGCAGCTGATAGAGTGATAGCCCTTGCGGTTGACATAGACTCTACCCTCTTCACTGGTTGGTGCTTTGATGTGGACATGGGTACAGTCTATGGCACCCAGTACCTCTGGGTAGTTTGCTACATGGTGGAAGAGATGCATATTGCTGGTCCTCTCCTCAGGGGTGTTGGGGAAATAAATGTACTCACTGGCATGTCTTAACATGACATCCAGGAACTGGTGGAGTACCCTGGATGCAGATGCTTGTGAGACCCACATGATGTCCCCACTAGGTCTTTGGAAAGTACCTGTAGCTAGTATTCTTAAGGCTACACATACCTTTGTTTCCACTGGGATGGTTTCCCCTCTGTTGGCTCTGGGTCTGAGGTGAGGGTGGCAGAGCTCGGTGAGTTCCTGAAGTATGTCCTTGTCCACTCTGTAGCACTCTACTATCTTCAGGTCATGTAGCCCCTGAAAGGTTACCCTGGGTCTGAACACTCTTCTCCTCCTCAGTCTGGGCCAGTTGTCAGCATCATCCTCATCACTGCCCTCAGTCTGTAGCACATAGAGATGTAGCAAAGCAGCAGCAGCCTCTATCATTTTGTCACTTAAAGTTCCCAAGTGTATACTCCAATGGTGCTGAGTATGTGGGAAATCAGATTAAAGGGTGCTTGCATACTTTATACTGGTGTGCTGCAGATGCTGCCCATGTGATTGGCAGACTATGAGTCATTCCTCCTGTTAGCTACATTATTGAGGGGTTTGAATGGCCCACTGTTAGTGGCAGAGGCCTTATTAGTCATTTATAGTTGATTGCCTTTTGTGTGCTATTTCCTTTTATTTTATATTTTCCCCATTTCCTCCAATTTTTAGACCCACTGTGTGCTGTGCAAACTGGTGCAGCTAGTGCAAACATTCCTGAGTAGAAAGGGTCCTCCCCTGGACACGAACATGCTCAGCATTTTTGAAACCACCATAAACCCCTAACGTTCAAAACCGCAAATTTTGAAATGTCGATTTGTTTTGGCTGGCCCGTCTGCGGTATAGCTCCGTAAGTTAAGTGTGTGATACATAGGACTTTAGTGTTAGGATTTGGGTTAAGGTAAGTGCATAGATAGGTAATGTATGTAAGAGCTAGTGTAGTGTTAGGTGTAGGGTTTTTTAAGTGTATGTATGTGTATTATTTCTTTTGTTTAGGTGTATGTCTGTAGGGGATGTGTGTGGTAGTTACGGACCTTAGGGTTAGGGAGGGGTTAAGGAGAGTGCATAGATAGTTGTGTTTGTGGGGTTTAGTGTAGTGTTGAAGATAGGGTTTTGGTGCTTTAGTTTAGGTTAGAAGTAGGGTTTGGTTAATGTATGTATGTGGTTTATTTATTTTGTTTGGGTAGGTAGCATGTAGTGGGTGGTGGGGTTGGCCGACTATGACGGTTTGATATTTTTTTCCGCGGTTTAGTGCATTCGGGATTTTCGCGGTTCAGCAAATGAGGCAATTTGCATTATTCCATCACTTCCATGCCTGAATAGTGCTGGGAGGCTCGTACATGCCCCCAGCCTTGCTTCCTGGATCGTACAGCCTCCAAACTCCATATTTGAGTCATGCCACTATAATTACATTAAGATTAGCTCCATGTAAGCTTTACTGAATTACCCCGTTTTTTTTTGTTTGTTTATAAAGCATATATCATGGACAGAAGTAGGTTAAAAAATAAAAAAGAAAGCTGGGTGCACAAGACCCAGAATAAAAAAAGTGTGCAATCCTGGTAGGTGCACTGGTTCCAGGACTGGAAAAAAATGACAGTGTAGAATTCTAAACACATGGAAACATTCCTACAATGGGGTTAGACTGCGCTAAAGGTGAGAATGGCAACATGTTGTAGAAGGAAGTAATGAAATTCACAAAAAACACAAAAACTGACAGGCCAAAATATAGTCATAAAGATGACAGACTGGACAACTGATGATAAGAAAAAATATGTATTGTTACTATTATGCAGGAAGCCCAGAATTTCCAGATAGAATAATTCATAAAGATTAAGAAAGCAATTAGATGAAAGAACAATACTTGCACAAGAAAAACTGTCAAAAATGTCAAATTAAAATGTGTGTTCATGACTACAACAGATCCATGAAAAACATTCCCCAGGATTCAATAAACTCTGTGTAGGAATAGTGTTTATTCCTACATGGAGTGAATTGTGTTCACATCCACATAGCCATCTCAGCAGTGCACCTTTCATATTCATAAATGTGAGTTACTGAGAATGGATCTGCAGACATGAACACTAAATGAGTGTGGGGGGCATGTTACAGTAGTGTTCACAGATCCAACATGCCCCCTGCACTCTGAAAATGTTGTACAGCACTTTTTAAGTGCTTTCAGTATCCATGGACACTGAAAGCAAGTAATAAAAGTAAAACAGTGTCGGCAGACACTGAAAGAGTTAGTAGAACTGGAAATAAATGCAGGGGGTGTGTGACAGGTACTATACCACACACCCCCTGCATTGTGAAAGTCCTGTATGGCACTTTACAACACTTTCAGTGTCCTTGGACACTGAAAGCATGATCGTCAATGGGAAGCAATGCAGGGGGGTATGACAGGTACTGTCGCACACACCCTGCATTGTGAAAGTACCATACGGCACTTAGCACTTTACAGTACAAGTGTGTCCTCAGACACACAGCCATACCTGTAAACCTCTTAGTGGTATATGGATTCACTTCAGAATCTCAAAATTCCAAACTATTGAATGCCATATGATCGAGACCATATGATCACTGTTTTGGAATATCAAAATTCCAAAAGAAACCCCCAAAAAACCCAACTATTTGAACATTTCTGCAGGGGGACAAGCCCTCCTGCACCCCCCACACCCCTGCTACTTAAATATACCAACTCTGAGATCACACTACACCAAAATGGACATCTTCCATTCTGCGCTGTATGCAGATCTCTGTTCAGAATTTAACAATTCTGAAACCTCAATCATATGGTCTCGACCATATGAATTTCAAGGTTTTAGGATTTCGAGATTCTAAAGGGAACCCATAAATATATATATATATATATATATATATATACATATATATATATATATATATATATATATATATATATATATATATATATATATATATATATATGTATATATACAAAGCCTGACAAAGTAGAGGGACAAAGGCCAAAAAATAGGGACATATTTTAAATACAGATTTTATAAACTTAGAAAGTTGCTAGAGTATCATGGTTTGTTTTAACATATATTTTCTGATAGATTTCAGGCTTGAAACACAAATTATTGCCATTATTTAGTGACTTCAGTGCTCACATCATCCTAGTGATTTGTTAGAAATGCACAACAGTTATGGGGAACACACCAAAAACATGTGCCACATATCTGGACAGTGTATGAAAATCTGGATAGTGGAAAGGTATGAGTGCACTCATGTAACAGAAGGGAAAAAATACTGAGAGCTGCCAACTATTTCACCCAGACCGACACAACACTACACCAAATCAGCTCATGCACTTCAGAGATGTAACTGTAGGGGAAAACAGACATCGGTGAAAAATGTCTACCCACAACCATTTGCACCACAGTCACAGCAACATACTAGTAAGCCAAATCAATGAATAAGTCACAAAAATAACAAGAAAAGTGAGCACAGGCAGAGCTGGGGATCACAATGATGTAAAAAATTCATTCTTTTTACAGGGTTTGTTGTAACATAACTTTTCTGAAGGATATGAAGTCTGAAACACAAATGGATGTCATTGTTTAGTGACTTCAATCCTCAGATTGTCCTACTGATTTGCCAAAAACAAAAATTGGCTGAGAAATAGATCAAATATAACAGGCAAACCTCTGGACATTCTGCTGAAATCTGTACAATTGAGAGGTATGTCATATACATATCACTGTCAAACATCAAATCACACAGAAAATGCATGTCCAGACCAACCTTGTTAATCTAGTAATTTCCTAACTGTATAACACCAATACTTGCAATCTGTCCCTAATTCTGGAAATGTCTCTCCCATTTTGTTGGGCTTTCTTCACATTACTTGTTCTAAAGGTATTTCCACATACCCTCTGTGATGCTGTAGCTCCCATCCTCCATACTGTCCTCCTCACAGGCAAGGAAAAGGGGCAAGGCCCACATGAAAGACTTAATTATAGCAGTATGTTGCCATGCCAATGACTAATGGAAAGACAACACAGTTGTTCTGGATGCAATTAGCAACTGGGAGACACCAATTGGTGCACAGGCCACCACCTGCTAATGAGCATTACCTACAAAAGGCAATCTGATGCCTATGCAAAACAGGTCTGAATCTTTCTACGTAAAGACAGACTGCGACTACAGAACCTACACATCTGCATTACTGTGAGAAAACTATGCACCACTATAACAGGTATGTCAAACAATTAACCATGTAATGGAATGCAGAAGGGAGGATGCAAGAGTGGGAAACAGGAAGTTAAACAATAGGTCTCAACAAGACTTGCTGTCCAAATGTTTTGCTCTAACAGGTTGAGAGGTATGACTGAGCTGCAAGAGTGTAAACGCAGTGTGCCATACTGACATAGAACAGAAATGTATATCAAGTATTACCTGTGCACATGTATGTAGTAATAAGAAGCTGGAAGCCCAAAACATACAGATATGGGTTGCAAAACATCAGGTAAATATGCTGTACTTGTTTTACAAATGTGTACTCAGTTTCATTGCATCAAGCCAACATAAATGTCTACAGCTACAGGTTGTTGTACTACCTTGAAACAGAAATAATTAGTAGTTTGATTATAGTTACTAGGTTGAAATTGGAAAGGTGTTTGACTGTTATGACTTTGTGTCCATGATGACACCAAACATCTATATGAGCACCTACATAGCTGTATGGACTCAGCAATACCTGACTGGACAAAATCATCTTCCCCAAGGTAGAGTACACCTCTGTGGTGGACAGCAGCAATACACAGACTCCATAATAGGTGGAAATAGTGGCTGTACAGGGCCAAAAAGAAGCAGGTGCCAAATTGGAAGCAATATTATCCTTGTTTGTACAAGCATATAAGGTCACAGGTGAATTACTGTAAGGCTAATTTTGAGTGCAAATTGGACACATCCACCAAGGCCAATCACAAGGCCTTCCTCACATAGGTCTGCAATCACAGAGCCAACACCCGAATCTGCTCTGTACTCATGGTCAATAACAACATGTACACATACGCCATAGATATAGCCAACCTGCTGCAGACAAGTTAAATGAAAACCCCACACCCCTTTCCTCCTATCAGTAAATGAGGACATGCACAGCACCTGCCTCCCTCCCCTCATCATCAGGGAGCAGGTCCATAATGCCTTCTCAAGGGCAACAAACTGAAGTCCCCATGGGACCTGATAACATCCCTGCCTGCATCCTACATGAACTCAGGCATGAGCTCTAGATCCATTACACACTATAGCCAACCAAAGGCTGAGCACCAGTGTTGTCCCATCTACACAGGACAGCCACTGTCACCCCTCTCCACAAAGGTAGAGCATCCACTGACCCAGCCAATCATATGCACATTCAGCCTAACTAGCCTGATCTGCAAGACCATGGAAGGCAGTATCAAGGACCTTATAAACAGGGACATCGGCAACCTCAGAATGCTTGAGCCAACACAGTTTGGTATTGTTAAAGGGAGACGAGGCCTGTTAAACCTGGTTGACTGCATGAAAGCAGTCAACAAACACATGAACTAGGGGACGATGGTGCACACTGCCTACCTTCCCCTACCCAAAGCCTCTGACAATAATCCCCAGTCGGCCATAATACATAAGCCTACACAGCTAGGCATCAACCTCAGTGTTACCAGATGGGTAGCTAACTGGCTCAATGATATTACCCACTCAGTCAAAGTAGTTGAAGCCAACCCTAGTGGTAGACCCTTAAAGAGAGGTGTACCCCAAGGATCTGTCTGGGGGCCTCTACTCTTTGGGATATACTGCTCTGAGAAAAAAGACAAAACCAGTGTGTCAGAAAAATATGTATTAATGTGTGTGTTTAATGCTAATTAGAAACTAAATGAGTTAACATGTTTTTCATTCTATTTTATATGTACTATTTTATATACAGCTTAGTTTTATATGAAACAAAAAGATGCTTTTGAAACTGCAGTGTGCTTTCTGAAACTTGCAAGATGCCCTCTGACCTAGTAACTGCTAGCACAGCAAAAATCATGTTTATGCCTTTTGGAAATGTACTTGAGAAGCAGGTGATTATCTGCTAGGTCAGGAAGCAATGAATGAACAATGCCATATTCTATAATGTAATGATTTTGAACAATTAGCTCTGTTTGAAGTATGAGAACACGCACAACTGCAGAAGGAAGAGATAAAACAGGCAAAGGACTGTTGGAGAAATGAACTGCAATATATACTTGCTTTGTGCTCAAATTAGCCATAGTACCTTGAATGGTAACATTGCATATATCTAACCGGTGGTAGCCAAGGCCACGTTGCTTTCCTTAGGAAGTTTCTCACAAAAATTGATGGTACAAGCAGAAATTTACAAAAACAATCACTACGAAATGATGATGTTAAAACTTGTGATTTACTACGTCAGCTTGGTAGGCAATGTCTTATTAGAAAATGTATAAAAATGCTTGCATTTCCTGATTCTAGTCAGACAAACTCTGTATTAGCACGTTTTTGTCTTACGTCAGCTTGGTAGGCAATGTCTTATTAGAAAATGTATAAAAATGCTTGCATTTCCTGATTCTAGTCAGACAAACTCTGTATCAGCACGTTCTTGTCTCCTTGCTGCAAGATTAAAGTGCCTTAACCTGAACCTACTGTGTATTGATCATTTTTAAAGTATATTTTTCCTTTGACAGATTGGTCCTTCGGACCGGAAATTATATCTCTCACTCTAGCTCAGGTCAGAATGGGCCCAGTGGCATGAAGCCGTATGGGGAAGAAGCCACATTGGTTCTTCTGCTTTGAAAGACCTCAGACTGAATTGTCGTTCAAAAGAGGCCAGCCACTGTTTCTGATCTGTGATTGGAGGACGAGTCAATGTTCCGGTGGGATCAAAACATGGAGGCTCAGGTAAGGAGGAATTTACCTTTTTCTGTTTTAGATCAGGGACTTGTTACAGTACTTTTGTTTTTGTCAGGGAGATTTTCAAGTGCAGATCAGGGACAAAAAAGATTGCTGTCTTGTCATAGATCAGGAAACAGAATAGGTAGGCAGTTATTCTAGATAAACTGTGAAAAAGTGTAAGTCGTGGTACCACGTGATAAAAAGGGTTACGTAACAATTTCTAACTTAGCTAAGGCAACATGGGAAATCAGAGTACAAAAAGTTCCCGAGACCCGCCCTAAACCGAAGACGCAAAATATATACAATTACAGCGTGCCGATAATGTTAGGTATTATACAAAATGGGTTAATAAATACAAATTTGATGGTAATTTAGATAAACCTTCACTTATTAAACTTGTTAGACAACTTAAAACAGACGCGAAAGGTCAGCTAAAAAAGCAACGACAATTAGGAGTCCCTCAGGCACACAGGTGGCTTGAGGAGGCAAACCACAGGGAACAAAAGATTAAAAATTCAAAAGCAATGTTTTTAGATAAAGAAGACAATAACTTGGTAATAGCAACAGCCCCTCCACCCCCTCCGCTTCTCTTACCAGAATATGAAACAAGTGGACAAGCTGATCCACCTCCGCTATACCCAGCTGTTCCTGCAAAACCAAAGCCGTTTATCAGAGATCCTATCGAGACCAGGTCTCGAACACGCAACTTAAGAGGGGATATTGAATTGTATGAAATAAATAAAAATTCACAAGCTATGAGTGAAGAAGAGATATGTCCACTCATAGAAGTACCAAATCCACAGGCAGGACAGGCAGGACAGGACCCAACTCTTCTAGTATATAGACCATGGACACCGGAAGACATCCGGAAAGCCACAGAGGGAATTCCCCATCCAAAAGTTAATTTTAGAAAATTCTTAGAAGACTTGCAGAGTATGAGGTTAAGTTACCATTTGAATGGAGAGGAAGCAGAGAAAGTAGTCAGACAAATCGTAGGTCCAGACTGGCACATGATCAGTGGCAACTGGAATCCCCGTGACGCATAGCTTAGACCACTCCCACATAGTAAGCAAAACTGGACAACAGAGTGAAAGGTCTGACAGAGCGAATCTCTGAGAAATGGAAGCCTAGGGCTGATTGGGCTTGCATTAATCAATGCATACAGCAAGAAGGTGAAATTGTTGATAGATATTATGCCAGACTATTAGAATGTTTTAATAACCATTGTGGAATGCAGGTACCTGAAGACCAAACACATGATTCCCCATATGAGCAGCAGCTAAAGAATGCATTTTTGAAAGGCAGTATTGCACCCATTAGCAGCTTTATTACAAAGCACATGGTAGATCATCATACAAGTTGATTACAGTCATTACTTGAATATGCAAGACATGCCGAAAGGCATTTTAATAGCAAAAAGAAAAAGAAAACTCAAATATTTGCAGTAGAAGACAGATCAGAAGTCTTTGTAGTATAAACTGGAAAGAAGGGTAAGAAAAATACCCAGGGAAACAAACAATCTGATAAATGATCAGAGGACTTCGAAGAGAGAAAGAAAAGGGGTGAATGTTTTAAATGTGGGAAAAAGGGACATTTAGCAAGGGATTGCAGGCAAAATAAAAAGGTAACCACAGAAGACAAGGAGGATGAGGACTGACTATATGATAGTCAAGAATCACTGGAAAGGAATAAACAAGAAAAGACAAGTGCAAATGTGATAGAAGGGGTAGAAGACATGATAGAAGAGATAGAGGATGTGCATGAAATCACAGATAATGAAGAAAATGAAATTTTGGACTTAGCATTATTGAGCCTAGAGCCCTACTTAGCAGACACAAAACCAGAAGTTATACTTCTGGTAGAGGGGAGGGAAGTTAAATTCCTGTGTGACTCAGGGGCTTCACGGACCCTGATACATCCTTCCAAACTACCAGAAAATTCAGAATCACTTGACTACATATTAGTGAAAGCAGCTAACGGACAGCTGTATCGAGAGCCACTCTCCCACAACATAGTGAACTGACCCAGTTTCAGGGATGACCCAGAAAAGCAAAATTGTTGTTTCTACAAACTGCCCAGTGAATCTCTTGGGCAGAGACCTAATGCAGATATTTGGCATAGCCGTAGTTCCAACTATGCAGGGTATGGAAGCACAGCGACAAATGGATACTTTTGTAGTGCGACCGGAGGGTGAAACATTTTATTGGTACAGCCAGGACTTAGTTACAACTGGTCCAGGGGCAGTAACCGAAGAACTGATGAATGTAGCCATCAGTAAATCCCCCTCCCTTGACACTGATAAACAGCATTTGTTGCATTGCACTCTATATTGCTGTAGCAAACCAGGACCTGATAAAGAATATGAGCAAGAACTGTTTAGAAACCATGCTAACAGATTAGTATTACAAAATTTGTACTGGGACACAGAAGGAAACAGTATAGTGAGCTGTTCATTGTCCCAGGAATTCTTAGCACTTTACAAATCTAATTGATTACCACATGTGAGTTTGACTAAAGATAAAAATGTGAAGTGGGCAGACCTAGGAAAAAAAGTCACAAAGTGGGAAAAACAGACAGAGTTAGAACTTTCCAAACAGGGAGTACAAAAGCAGAAACTAAATTGGATAATGCAGACACACCCAGCAGGCAAGTGAGGACAGCTGAGTAGCACTCTTACTAGAGGAAGAAGAAAAAGCCTTACGAGACATACCAGAAACTCTCTGGTCAGCAGGGAAATCAGATGTAGGACTTATTCGTACAGCAGGACCAGTTACTATCACGCCAAAATCAGCATTTAGACCTCAAAAGAGACAGTATCCCTAGAGAAAGGATGCAGAAATAGGAATCAAACCTATAATAGCAGCCTTACTTAAGGAAGGAGTCTTGATAGAATCTCCTGATTCACCATGTAATACACCCTTATTTCCTGTTAGGAAAGCAAACAGAGAATGGCGTATGGTCCAAGATTTACAAGCTGTAAATGATGCAGTTATACCTAGGGCACCTACGGTGCCAGATCCACACACTTTATTAAATGATTTGAAACCTCAACAAAAGTATTTTTCTGTGGTAGATATTAGCAATGCATTTTTCTCAATACCGATACACCCTGACAGCCAACATTGGTTTGCATTTACATTTCAGGGGAAAAGGTATACATATACGCGACTACCACAGGGATATTGTGAAAGTCCAACAATATTTGCACAGGACATGGCAAGTAACCTGGCGGGATTTATCCCACCGAAAGGCAGTCAGATTTTACTTTTTGTAGATGACATTCTGCTGGCAGCCCCCACCCAGCAAGAATGCAGAGAGGATACCATAGCATTACTACAATTTTTAGCCACTCAAGGGCACAAGGTAAACAAGAACAAACTGCAACTTTGGAAAAAAACAGATAAAATACCTAAGATATGTAATATCCAAAGAAGGCAGAATATTAGATGAAGACAGAAAAAATAGCAATATTACAAGCACCTAAACCAACTACCAAGAAGGAAATGATGTCCTTCCTGGGTACTACTAACTTTTGTCGGAGTTGGATTACAAACTATGCCTTGGAATCTGCTCCACTGACCAACTTGATATTCAAAAAGCCTATGGCAGCACAAGATTTATTACAGTGGACACCAGAAGCAGAATCAGCTTTCTGCAAATTGAAACAACTGATAGCTTCTTCATTAGTTTTAGGATTACCAAACTATCATAAACAATTTTTCCAAACTGCAGATTGTAAGCAAGGTTATATGACATCAGTGTTAACACAACAGCATGGGGACAAACAACGCCCCATAGCTTACTATTCATCACAGCTAGACCCAGTGGCGCAATCCCTGCCCCACTGTGTACAAGCAGTAGTCGCAGCTGCAATGGCAGTGCAGGCTTCAGCCTCAGTAGTGTTGTTCCACCCTTTCACATTGAGAGTGCCTCATGCAGTCGTGATTATTTTACTGTAAGAAAAAGTAGCATATCTTTCTCCTGCTAGACATCTTTCCTGTATGACTATACTGTTGAGCCAACTTCATATGACAATTGAACGATGCACAACTTTGAATCCATCAACCTTGCTCCCAACCCCTGCAGATGGCAAACCACACTGCTGCCTGCAGGAGATTGAGCAAAAGACACTACCTAGAAAAGATCTTACAGATGTTCCCTTGGATGATGCCGAGGTGACATACTATGTGGATGGCTCGTGCAGGAGGGGTCCTACAGGACAGAATCTATTGGGGTATGCAGTAGTTTCTGATACTGAGATTTTAGAAGCAAAGTCTTTACCACACAACTTATCTGCAAAAGCAGCAGAATTGATTGCTTTAACAAGGGCATGTACCTTGGCAAAAGGTAAACGAGTGAATATTTTTACTGACAGCCAGTATGCTTTTTCTACTGTACATGTTTTTGCGCAGCAGTGGAAAAATAGAGGAATGATAACATCTACTGGTAAACCAATTAACCATGTGCAATTTATTTTAGATTTGTTAGACTCTATTCAGTTACCTCAGAAAGTAGCTATTTGCAAATGTGTAGCTCATACCAAGCAACAGGATAGAATTTCAAAAGGTAATGTGAGGGCTGATACAGCTGCAAAACAAGCAGCTTCAGCTTCAGAAGTATTTCTTTTGAGTGAGGAATTACAACCATCTG
This sequence comes from Protopterus annectens, assembly GCF_019279795.1. Lineage (NCBI taxonomy): Eukaryota > Metazoa > Chordata > Ceratodontiformes > Protopteridae > Protopterus > Protopterus annectens. The sequence continues at coordinate 831,206,575 of NC_056739.1, forward strand.
AGGTTTTAGATTTAGAAATGTTAAAAACAATGCAGACACTTACTACAAATGTAGAAAAACAAAAGTGGATAAAACGAGGAGCAATTCTTGAGAAGGGACTGTACATCTCCAAAGAGAAGAAACTGATTTTGCCATCTAACTTGTTTAGATATGCAGCTTTGTTGAGCCATGGGCAGTGCCATGTCTCAACAGGGGGGATGGTACAGTTAGTGAATCGAGTGTTTACGACGTATGGATTTACAAACTACACAAAATATTTTTGTGCAGCATGCCATGTTTGTAACAAGCATCATGCACAAGGGGCATTAAAACCTAAGCAAGGGAGTTTCCCTACACCACCATATCCATTCCATACTATCTGTATGGATTTTATAGAGCTAAACAAATGCGAAAATAAGAAGTACTGCCTTGTCATTATAGATATATTTTCCAAATGGGTGGAAGCTTTCCAATTAAAAATCCAGATGCAGCTACTGTTGCAAAAGTCCTCGTTAAAGAAATTATTCCTAGATTTGGCATACCGGAAAAGATTTATAGTGACAATGGCACACACTTTGTAAATCAAACTATACAACAACTAAGCCGTTACTTCAGGATTTCTCTGAAAAACCATTGCGCATACCACCCCCAATCTGCAGGATTAGTAGAGAGGCATAATGGGGTTTTGAAAAACAAACTTAGGAAACTGATTAGTGAAACACAAAAGAACTGGGCGCACTGTCTACCTCTGGCACTGTTGAGCATGAGAACTGTTCCAAATGTAAAAGGGTTAACTCTTTTTGAAATTCTGTTTGGGAGGGCATATTATACACCTCAGTGGAAATCTCTCATGCCTGCAGAGCAGGAGGCTGACAGTTCACTTGCAGAGTACATGAGGCGATTTTTGAATAACAAACTTTTGCAGTTAAATTCTGTTTCAGATAAAGAACAAACCAGACCATCGGAAGCAGCAATAGCCCCAGGCACGTGGGTCTGGATGAAGGTTGTGAAGAAAAAGAACTGGAGTTCTCCGAAGTGGGAAGGACCATACCAGGTACTACTGTCGACACCCACTGCAGTCAAGATCGCAGAGCGAGCGTCCTGGATTCATCTGACACACTGCAAACTGGTTAAGAACTTTGAACTGGACAAAAACCTTGTTACTGTTGTACAACGAGAACAAAATGACCAGGTATAGAGTAAACAGAGATGCAGAACAACCTCAGAAAATTTGCATGATTATTCTGATAGCTATACCGATAACATTGATCTTTTTGCTGTGGCCTTTCCTTTTCCCAGCCACACAAGTTGAACTGAACAAACGTGATGCATTACTCATAGACTGGCATCAAAACTTTAACACTTACCAAGCAATTAAATATGTGTATGCTGAGACTTTTAACGTTTCGAACTGCTGGATTTGCACAGCTATACCAACAGCATACGGGGGATTATTAATGACTGCTGTCCCCTAGGGGTCAATGAGACCTGGGAAAACTTCATTTTTGATACTACACCTGTGAAATCACAAGACAAAATAACATTGTACCTACCTGTTACACAAAAAGGGATTGTATGTTTTTACAAGAATGACACTATTCAGGTGGGTTGGAGCAATTGCAATGTGACTGTCTCTTATAAATGTTATATTAAAACCAGTAAGACTAAAACTATTTGTGATACAAACTATGATGCATATTTTGAGAAGATGCATAGAAATGTTGACGAGATGCAGCATAATCCTGTTCTTTTAAAGCAGCTTTCTATTATTGATAAGAAAATGTTTCATGCAGGGCAAGCTTATATCAATACTAAAGTCGAGAATTGTTATTTTGTTAGTGGGAAAAAAGCATATAAATGGCTACCTGACAATTGGTCCGGCAGTTGTTTTTTGGGTTACCTGGTTCCGGCCATACGCCACACTGCAGCTTTGCCTCAAGGAAAAATTCAAAATGTCAGAGAGGTCAGCAGTAAACCTAGAAGTCCAATTAAGAGACCCGAGAATCCAGTGGGACGAATCGAAGCAGGGTGGAGAAACCATAACTCCGTATAAAACAAAGATAAACTGACACACATGGACTTGAGTGACACCATTATATCGTGGGCAGGCATAGCCCCTGCATATGGTGCAGTGAAATCGATTTGGGAACTGAGAAAACTGTCTAAACTTCTCGAAGTTATGAGCAATGCAACTTTTTCTGCTCTCAAATTAGTGACTGATGAACTGAATGCTATGAGAACTGTGGTGCTTCAAAACTGCATGGCTCTCGACTTCACCCTAGCGGCAAGAGGTGGTACGTGTGCTTTAATCAAAGAAGAATGCTGTTCATATATTCCTGACAACCAGTATGAGATAAATGACCATCTTGAGGTGATCCAGCAAGTGTCAACCATGACCAAACCAGGCCCAAACCCTCTGATGGACTTTTTCCAGAATCTGTTTGGGGGGTGGGGTTCCATCCTAATGAACATCCTGATTGCCATTTGTGTAGGATTACTCCTATTAGGAGCATGCATTTGTTGTGGTATTCCCTGCATGAAAAAGTTAATCAAAGATTTTATAGATATATCAGTTTCTGAGACTTTGTATCAAAGTACTGAAATTGAAGAGTTGTTGAAAAGTGAAACACTTTCATAAGTTTAAACTGAATGACTCTCTTAACTGTAAATCCTGAATGGAAGAGGTTAGGAGAAGAAGCAAACTGTTTATCCTTTTGAAAATAGAATTAAAAAGTATCAACGGGGGGAAATGTCAGAAAAATATGTATTAATGTGTGTGCTTAATGCTAATTAGAAACTAAATGAGTTAACACGTTTTTCATTCTTTTTTATATGTACTATTTTATATACAGCTTAGTTTTATATGAGACTAAAAGATGCTTTTGAAACTGCAGTGTGCTTTCTGAAACTTGCAAGATGCCCTCTGACCTAGTAACTGCTAGCACAGCACAAATCATGTTTATGCCTTTTGGGAATGTACTTGAGAAGCAGGTGATTATCTGCTAGGTCAGGAAGCAATGAATGAACAATGCCATATTCTATAATGTAATGATTTTGAACAATTAGCTCTGTTCGAAGTATGACAACATGCACAGCTGCAGAAGGAAGAGATAAAACAGACAAAGGACTGTTGGAGAAATGAACTGCAATCTATACTTGCATTGTGCTCAAATTAACCATAGTACCTTGAATGGTAACATTGCATATATCTAACCGGTGGTAGCCAAGGCCACGTTGTTTTTCTTAGGAAGTTTCTCACAAAAATTGATGGTACAAGCAGAAATTTACAAAAACAATCACTACGAAATGATGATGTTAAAACTTGTGATTTACTATTTCAGCTTGGTAGGCAATGTCTTATTAGAAAATGTATAAAAATGCTTGCATTTCCTGATTCTAGTCAGACAAACTCTGTATTAGCACGTTTTTGTCTCCTTGCTGCAAGATTAAAGTGCCTTAACCTGAACCTAGTGTGTATTGATCATTTTTAAAGTATATTTTTCCTTTGATGCAGTGGTCTGTGGCTGACCAGGTGTACAGATGACTACAAGCTGGTCACTGTCTTACATCCCCCTAGTGATGTGAACATCTTCCAAGAGGCTCTTACCAAAATTAATGACTGGGGGCAGAAGCATTGCCTTAAATTGAATGCCAGGGAATGCATCATTATCCCTGTTGTGGTAGATGTCATCCACACTAATTATGGCAGTAATAACAATGTACTGAGCATGCATTCAGGTGTGAGGTGACTTGTGCAACAAGGTTGATAGCAACCTGACTGTTTCCCACTGCGTTGGCAACATTGTATGCAAGGCTGTCTACTTGGCCCACTTCACAAATAAAGGTATGTCATCCAGGAACCAGAAGGCCATAGCATCTCTGTACTCCTCCTGTATCAGACCCATTACTGAGTACAATGGCTCATTTGGCAATTACCTTGCCAAACACATGCAGTGGTTGCAGAGACCACAGATGTTCCTGACCATGAAAATCCAGGGTCTGCAACACCTATCCTATACAGATAGGCTGAAAGCCCTGTCACTCTACTCAGTGTCATACAGACTGATCATAGGTGATGTGTGTCTGGCTAACAAGGCCATTCCCAAACTAGCCTTGACAGAGTTTATGCATATCCGTAAGACTAACCCCACTCATGCAACCTGCACACAAGGCCCTCACCTGGTCTGTAACATGAATAGTACTTGGTGGGATAGGTTTGTGTTTCAAACAATACACTGTCTGTAAAATACAGTCCCTCCCCATGTCTAGTAGAGTACCTCTGTAGCCTTCTTCAAGAAGAAGCTGGATTACTGCATGTGAAACACAAAAGACACCCCTGAGATCCAACCTGTGTCCAAGCTGGACAGGGAAAACAGGTGCTGACTTTGAAGGGACATGGGCAAGCATCTGGGCTAGGCTTATGAGGACATCTGGGCCAATAGCCTAGTATTATCCTATGACCCTATGCACCTAGTACTTCACATGTTTCCTATATGTATTGTTGACTGTCCTGCAATGTTGTCATATATGAATCCCTGTGAGTCTGAACCATGTAGCAACTGTATTGGTAGAGTATTCTCTTGTTCATTTATTAGTTATTGTCACATATCCTTACACCTTGTTATTGTGTCTGGTCTGTATAGCACTAAGTCAGCTCTTAGAGTGCTTGCATATATGCACATGGTGACACTGTATAGCTCATTCCAATAGCCTTGGTCTTGATCACACTTACCATTTTGCTGATAGGCACATCACACAGCAGGATTTGCCATCCTTTGTTGAGGGCCATACAGCAGCTGTTACAGGGATGGTTAGTGGCAGTCAGAACTACTATAAAGTCTGGGCTGAAGGGGCCATAGGTGCCAAAGGTGTGCCAGACATTAACAGGAATGTGCGTGTTTTGTTGTGTGTGTGTGTGTGTGTGTGTGATTCAAAAAGCAAATAGCAAAGTGTATGTGTCAGCTACTTGGCCGGGGACCCAAAGTACTGGTTGGACAGAGAGTGTGACAGATGTTCTGGATTGACTGCTCTGCTGAGATATTAACCTCATATGTGTGTCAGTGTGGAGTGTTATTGGGGGTTATGGAGAGAGAGGGAGAAATGATCCCCACATGGACTGTGACCTATGTGTGCTCTGAAGGGTAATTGTACTTTAATAATTGTGTACGTGTCATCCTGCCATTGTGTACATCCTTCACTGTTGGTAGTGATGTGTATTCAGGATCCCTGATGATTGGGCCAGTGCAGGGGTGACACACTGACAGTATGTACTGGTGGATACAGATGACATATCACATCATGTACTGTCATTGAGCCCCTCTCAGTCTGACAATGTCATACTGGGTAATTTCACAGATTGTCTGGGTCACCTTGACCATTCTTGACATACTCTGCCTAGGTGAGTGTGTACTCCACACCTGTATCTGATTACCTTACACATATGGCTGGCATACCTGGTGACTCCTGCATCAGAACAGCAAGTTATAGGTAGTAGCAGTGGGGGGATGCTGACACTGGATTAGTAGCAGTGTGTACATACTGAGCATACAATGTAAGGGAATGGATACAGTACCAGATGCCCAGGTACCATCACTGTGCCCCCAGGAGTCTGGCATGCCGCAGACACATTCCCCAAACTATGGGGAAAAACATCATGTATTTTTCAACTGGTATGTGAGTGTGTGCATGTGTGCATGTGTGAGTGTGTGTGAGTGTGTGTGCTTGCATGTGTGTGTCTGTGTGCATATGTGCGCGTGTGTATCTGTGTATCAGCAAACATTATAGTGCAGGTATTAATTTACATATGTTGTCTTCCCCGCACAGATGAACATGGGTTTGGAGTCACTCCCTTCACAACCTGATATCAGTGTCTTAGTGGACTCTGATGATGATGGTGACAATAGAGGTGCACAGGTGGGGTTGTCAAGGGATGAATCTGTGCCATTGGTTGGCATTACACTTCCACCCACAATGTCCCCGCATGCAGTCAGTATGCCCCCACAAACCCAGTCCCCAGCAGCCACAGACAATGGACAGTTGGAAGGTGATGGCATGGGACAGGCAAGTGTGTTGACTATGGCAAGTGTGAGTGTAGACACTAGCCATAGCCAGAGACTAGGCAAGGTCCTACACAGGCGGATGGACAGGGGTGCTCAAAGGAGGACAGCCGCCCATCAAGCCCCTGTTGCAAGTGTCACAGTAGGTGTCACCAGACTCATGTTTCAGTGCATCATGGAGGCACAGGCATGTTCTGAATGCAACACCAGACAGATGCACAGGGTCATGAATGCAACACTTCCTGTCATGCATGACATCATCCACAGCCTTGGTGATGCCACAGAATATTATGCCTCTGTCATGGATAGATGGTGGGGTGAGACATTGTCAGTGCTTGACCATACAATGTCTGTGCTTGAGCATGTGGTGCGAGTGAGCCATTGGCCACGTGGACATTGGTCAGCAACAACATCAGCTGGGAGTCCATGTGGCCATGCACATCCACATTCCAGTAGTGGCAATACCACCAGCACTACCAAAGGGAGGGTGCTGTCCATATCACAACAGAACAGGCCATGGGCACGTAGACCTGTCTGGTCCCATCAGGGACACAGATCAAGTAAACAGCAGTCACCATCGGGGAATAGTACTGCATCTGGCCTTGTGCCTGGTGGTTCCAGTGAGACTCATGGCAGAACCAGTTCCTTTGTCCATGGCCAGAGATGGTGAACTGTACATCCTGCCATGTATGGTCCAAAAGCTGTCCAACATACCCCACTGTAGAGCAACCACATGGCTTGACTGTGTGCATGCAAAACCTCATACATCTCTATCACAGGCAGGTCACCACCTGACACACACAGCTCCTCTGCACGGCCCTACAACACCCCTCCAAACAGACACACACATGATGTCAACCATATGGCCCTGCCTAAGCCTCTGGCAAACCCACACCACATCCTGTCCATGTGATGATACCTGCGCCACATCCATGTTATCCATACCATCGATGCAAGGACATGCTAATATGGGTCTGATGCACAGGGTGAATATAGTACAATGTAGTAATGTAATGCTGTGTAAGGTGCTGTCTGCTGGCAATTGTTATGAGTACACATCACAGTGTATGTGCCTTTTATAACCATGATGCATTATTGATGTTAGTCCTGCTGACTGAATGTAGTCTCACATACTGTATTCTGTTTGTGTTCCAGTTGTCTGTGTATCTGCAGGCTGTGGGCCTGCTGACATTACCAATGATGAATATGGCAATGGGGGAACACAGTGACCTTTTAACAGCCAAGGTACAGCTGTATATGTACATGTTTACCAGGTGTGATGCATGCAACAGTGTATGAGGGACACTAGTGACAGACAGTGGGACCTTGCATACATACCTCTTGACATAGCCAGCTAGCCTTCATACATGTCACCTGGGTGTTCTGTAGTACCACAGGCTCATACATACAGAGGAGATTACTTGAGTACTGGCACTAGGTCACACATAAGCCTAGCCATTACTTTAACCCCAACAGATTCACCTATCTTGTGGGCACCAGGCATCACAGGGCCTTCACATATCTGCATATTGAACACACATAGGCAACACACAATGTGTGTGTGACATTATCAAATGTGGAGTGTGGGACACAACTTGCAGTAATGTGACAGTTGGCAGCAGATAGCATGCCCATGGCAAGTGCAACACACAGGACTTCCTCTGGTTTGCTACTATGGCACCTTCTTTGTGTGATATTACCTTACCTTACAGTATTTCTCATAACATTAAGGTGCTTCTGATGTGCAACAACTGCTTTACATAATCAGTACAGCACTGTATGATATGTTTTTTGTCCTACAGTCTTGGGACCTCTTTTTACTGTTTCAGTTGTTTTCACAGGTTACACCTTGCCAGTCATGGACTGCAACCTGCAGGATGCTACAGACATCTCTCAACTGTACAGATTTCCACAGAATGTCCAGATTCTTGCCTCATATTTGTGGTGCATTTTCTCATAAAACTGGGTTTTTCTGGCAAATCATTGCCAAATCATTGCAGGTTGATAAATAATGGCAGACATTATGAGTTGCAGACATCATACCTCTCTGAGTATCTATGCTAATGCAAAACATGTTATCCTATCACCTATATAGGTTTGTAGGATCAATATTTGACAAGTGCCCCTATTATGTGGCCTTTGTCACCCCATTATTTATGGCTTTGTAAAAATTTTGTGCTGTAAAAGCTTGGGAGGTATAGGTAGAGATGGTGCCCATACATCTGACCACTGCATATGTCTGCAGGTTGTCCTGATGTCTGATACATAATTTCTTTCCATCTGTCATAAATAAACCTGTAGTTTTCTGGCCAACATTTTGGGAAATCATGACAGACTGACATTGCAGATTAATTAGGGATACTGTTGTAACAACACATACCCTTTGGAAGGTGCATTCACATGCATGACATGTTCTGCTATCTATTTCCCATATGTGACACAGCAATATGTGAAGGGTGTGCCCAGTGTTTGCTGTTTGCCCCAACTTCGCATATGGCTTTAACCAGATGTCTTTCTGTGAGTGGTCGAGAGGTATGCTGGTACATACACACATACACACACACACAAACACACACACACACACACACACACACACACACACACACACACACACACACACACACACACACACACACACACACACACACACACACACACACACACACACACACACACACATACATTCATGGCCTGCCCCTGCTGATAGCCGAACCTATACTGGCCCAGTTTTACAAATGATACTGCCAGATACATAACAGAAACAGCACAGAGGTAATGTTCTTTTGCAGTGTCTGCCAGTACTATTGCAGTGGGTGAGAATTGCAGGGGCTGTTATGATTGGTAATGGAAGGTTCAGAAGCCCTTAGTATGGCAGAGCTACCTAAAACACACATACACTGCTGCATAGGGACATGCACTGAAACACACATGGACACAGAGTTGACACTTCCCATATTAGATGATCCACCTATCTATTTATGTACAATACACAGTGATATGACTATTGCATGCACCAAGGTGCCTTTGTGTTAGAAACTGTGTAACTGTGCTTGTAAGGTGGATGACATCTGTAGGGACTGCAACTAGGTTGGCAATGGGGGAGTTCACAGGGTGGAAGAGGCACACAAAATGGTATAACCATCACATATACACAGTAAAGACAGCCACTGGGGATATGCATACAGAAATGCATACACAGTTGCCAAGAGATTAAAAACCCTATGTATCCACTTGTATGTACTATAGTGCTATGTACACATCTTTCACCACAGAGATTATATGCTGGGGACAGAACTTACTAGTTCTTACAACAAGTAATCTTAGGAATGCCTTCATGGATGGTGGGATAAAACACCCAAAATAGCAACTGGTCTCATACATTGTTCTTACATACCTGGACAAGTGATAGAGTAACAGACTTTGTATCAGCATGGTGTTTCATACAGGTGCAATGTCTGATGCTACATGTCTGTCAGTACAGTACCTGTGACATATTTGGCAATGATTATTCATACATGCCCATTGTTAGGGGACACAGACCACATATAGGTTGCAAACCTCTGGATATTTCATATACATCTGTACATATGACTGGTATGGCCTGTATAGTGTAACATGGTGCATGTAAGGCAGATTCCATTTGCTGCCTCTTTAAAGTAATGCCATGGTGAGGGAGTCAACAGGCCTTAAAATGGTATAACCAACACACACAACAGCCACAGGGAATATGCTTCACACACAAACACACACAATACTATAGTTGCCAGTGTTGAAATTTGAACCCTTACCTATCTAATTATTTGTACTATAGCAGTACACAGTTATTGCATGTGCCAGAGCTTATGAGGCTGAAGAGTGTATACAGGTACTTCTTAGGTAAATGGCATCAGTGGACCTTGTAAAGTAGGGCAATGTGAAGTGTACTGACTGGGTGGAACACACCTCAAAATGGTATAACCCACACCCCCTGGGATATGGTTTACACACACACACTTACATTTGGCAGGACTGAGATTAAAACCCCTACGTATCTAGTTATTTGTACTATAGTATTACACAGTTATCACATGCTTCACAGAGCTTATAAGGCTGGCAAGTGTCCAAAGGTACTTCTAAGATGAATAACATCAGCAGATCTTGTACAGTCTGGCCTTTTGTATGTGTATTGAGGTTGTAAGGCCTCATAATACTTTAACCTAAAACACACACACACACACACACACACACACACACACACACACAGGCGGGTGATGGGATATTACAATCCCCACCTCATTACCATTACACAATGGGGCTCACCTTCATGCTGGCATGTGACTGGTTACAACTAGTATGCAACTGTTTGCAGCAGAACATCAGTCTGTGCCTTTAAGGATATCCCTGTCTATGACTCACTCTGTGTGTGTGTGTGTCTACCTATGTCTTTCTCTCTTTCTCTGTCACTGCCTGTCTCCTCTTTCCCACGTGTATGTGAGGGATGAGTATGGGACCCCAACATTGGCATCCATGCATGTGAACTTTGACCCCCAGTTTATTTGTCCCCTACATACACTGAAGTGAGTTGTTCAGCTAGGGGACTACTGCATACTCTGCAGAAGTCAGTATTGGGCAGATATTTCCTGTTGTCCCATATAGCTGTCAGTTGTCTGCTGCTATCCTGGTAGGACACCCCATTCCCTTGCATACATGCAGCAATACCTGAGATATGCTACCAAAAAGTACTACTACATTCATCTATTGTTAAGAAGAATGACTTACCTTGTGCCTGTAGCAGTTGTGAGGAATTTGCTTGAGGGATGACTCTGTCAGATGCATGCAGTACATGGCCTATACATGGTAAGGTACTGGTAGTGTGACATGTGTGGCATCCATTTTACTGTGTGTGTGAGTCAGAGAGAGGTGTCAGTCCCTGGGTCCCTAAGCTGTCAGTATATGTGCTATGCGTTGCTTCTTTGCCAAGGCTAGGGAATACTGGGCACACTTACATCTGCCTACAGGGGAAGGCTCAGGGGGCTCCTCCTCTGAGTCCTCCTGTACCTGTGGAGATCTTGGCAATGGTGGGGGGCTGTGTGTCCCTTCCCTGTGATGTTCCTGCCACAGCTGTTTCCACAGGATAATATTGTGTATCATGGCAGATACTATGAACATGTGCATACTTGTGGCTGGAGAGTACTGCAAGGCTCCACCAGATATGTCAAGAAAGCAGAACCATGACTTGAGCATCCCAAACACATGGTCTACAATGTTCCTAGTTTGTGCGTGTGCCTCATTATGGCATTCTTGAGTGGGTGTGTGTGCATTTCTGATGGGCGTCATCATCCATGGTTCCAGTGCGTAGCCAGCATCCCTCACGAGATGGCCATATGCGATGTCCCTCTTGGCAAATGCCTGGTACAGCTGTGAGGCATGCCAGATGTGGAAGTCGTGATAGCTACCAGGGCTGCCAGCACACACATTCATGATAATGCCCTGGGCACTGCACATGACCTGGCAGTTGATGGAGTGATAGCCCTTGCAGTTGATGTACACTCTACTGTCTTCACCAGGGGATGCTTTGATGTGGACGTGAGTGCAGTCTATGGCACCCAGTACCTCTGGGTAGTCTGCTACATGGTGGAAGAGATGCATATTGCTGGTCCTCTCCTCAGGGGTGCTGGGGAAATAAATGTGCTCACCGGCATGTAGTCGCATGGTATCCAGGAACTGGTGGAGTACCCTGGATGCAGATGCCTGTGAGATCCCCATGATGTCCCCAGTAGGTCTTTGGAAAGTACCTGTAACTAGTGTTCTTAAGGCTACATATACCTTGGTTTCAACTGTGATGGGTTTCCCTCTGTTGGCTCTGGGTCTGAGGTGAGACTGGCAGAGCTCAGTGAGTTGTTGAAGTATGTCCCTGTCCACCCTGTAGTGCTCTAGTATCTCCAGATTATGTAGCTTCTGGAAGGTTACCCTGGGTATGAACACTCTTCTCCTCCTTGGTCTGAGTCAGTTGTCAGCATTATCCTCATCACCACCCTCATAGCACATACAGATGTAGCAAAGCAGCAGCAGCCCCTATCATTTTTTTCAGTTAAAATTCCCAAGTGTGTACACCAATGGTGCAGAGTTTGTGGGAAAAAACAGACTGAAAGGTCTTTGCATACTTTATACTGGTGTGCTGCAGATGCTGCCTGTGTGACTGGCTGACTGTGATACATTTCACCTGCCAGCTATATTATTGAAGGGTTTGAATGGACCACTGTGAGTGGCAGAGTCCATATTAGTGATTTGCGGTTCATTTCCTTTATTCTGCTATTTCCTTTTTTTCCTCTATTTCCATTGTGTTTAAGCCCCGCAATGCACCATGCAAACTGTTTTACTTTTTACTTATTCCAGTGGTACAACAGACATCTATAATATCATTAAGAAATATTGGCCAGTGTTGCTAGCCAATGAAGAGATTAGTCAGATAGTAGGTCCTAGACCAAAGTTTGCATTCAGGAATAACAGACCTCTTAAGCACCAGCTGAGCTATAAGAATTGTAAAAAACTTAGTAATGTTGTTACTTCAGAATGTATAGGTACCTTTCCATGTAGAGGCTGTTCTGCTTGTACATATGTATGGACTACCAGTCATATTGCTTGTCCTATCACCAAACATATTGATTTTAATTTTTATGCAGACTGTAAAACTGAACATATGATCTATTATGCTGAGTGCTGTCTCTGTCAAGCATACTATCTTGGTAAAACAAATCGTAGTTTCAAGGAGAGAATACTCAAACATGTTAATTATATTAAAAACTGGATTGATGCAGTGTGTTAGCGAAACATATTATCGAAAAAGGTTCAGGACATAAATTTAAGTTTACAGTCTTACAGGTTATGACTATTAATGAAGGGGGACTTTAAATCTAGGACAGAATGTGCACAGTTACGCTGGATAATTCAGTTTAAAGCTGACACTTTTCCTGGTTTAAATGACAAAGTGTCTTTGAATCCCTTATTAAGGACTAGGAAGCTGCCTCATTCGTTTTAATATTTTATTGATTATATATTTTATATCTAAATGTTTTTATGTTTTGTGAGTTGAAAGGTTTTAAGTTTTACTACTGAATTTTATAGTAATGTATGTTTAAGAGGATGTGTTGTTATGTGAATGCTGAATTGTTAATGCTTTCTGATGTCACTGTTTGATTGTTTAAATATTTTTTGGCACTTTTTATCAGTGGTCTGATGAAGCTACAGCTGTAGTGCAAGCACTTACCTCATTAAACTTTATTTTTTGTATCCCTTTGTGTGGTGGTTGGATTGTTGGACTGCTTATATTCTCTACATTGGATTTTACATTTCCAACCTTTACCTGTGAGCTCTATCTGTTTTTTACTGTTTTAGCTAGTGTAAACATTGCTGAGCAGAAAAGGCCATCCCCTGGACATGAACATGGTTATCATTTCTTGAACCAGCTAAGCACAGTTATGCAACCTCAGACACACACCCTGCTTAGCTGTGATTAGCTGAATGCAAATAGGAGCCATGGAGCTCCAATGTGCTTGCACCAAGCATGACACACCTAGTTGCTACTTCTGCTTACACCACCGCATTATAGCTGCTACATGGTTAGGTACCCATGGACACAGTCTCCCATTTTACTATTCAATAAATTTAGCTCATTTACATACCCCACTGCCTTAGTCCGTAGTTACACCACTACACCAGAGCCTATATCAATAGCTATCACTGTTAACTGTTATTGTTATGAGTCTGCATGCTGCCCATTATAATGGCAAAATTCATGCTTCACATTTAATTGCCTTTTTCATTTTTTTTATTTTCTACATGACCGCGTTTGCACACTGCTGCACTATACTTAAACATCTGAAATCGGCCAAAAAATAGCTTTTTTGCAATTTTAAAACACTTTAGCATGCCATTGGTGATAGGTTTGGACATTGGCATGCCTAATAAACATAATGCATGCTTTACTTTGAGCTGTCATGCCCCCATTTTGATTTTTGCAGAAATGTACACGGTTAGTAACCGAATACATTTCTGCTGTGGACACAGCTCCAACACAGATACCTGCCTGCTTGCTGGATCGCTAATTCACCTCATTTGCATGTTTTTCATCAGCAAATGAGGTGATTTACATTATTCCATGGTGTCTGTGTTGGAATAGTGCTGGGAGGCTCATGCACGCCCTCAGCCTTCTTTACTGGATTGCACAGGCTCTGAACTCCGTGTTTGAGCCGTGCCACTATTCTTACATGGAGATTAGCACTATGTAAGCTTTATTGAATCCTGGCCATTATGTAGCCCAAGCAACCTTGGGCCATTTAGAGAAAAAATTGACTTGGGAAGTGCAAAAATATGAAGACCAAAACCTAGAGATTTTTGAAAAGTTAAAAAAAACCCACTGATATAGGAAAGAAAGATATTTGATATGGTGCAATATTTATGGGAAGGGGAAAGCAAAACTAATCAATACAGAAATAGCAGTTCCAAAGATATATGAAGAGAAATACAGACAAGGGCACCCAAATATGGACAATTTCACAATACAAAAATAATATCACAAAGGGAGAAAGTAGAACAAAAGATTTGTAAAGAAGAAGTTAAACAAGCAGAAGCTGAAATCATAGAATACCTGGGAAACAAAGGATTTAGTGCAGAAAGTCTAACACAGGTTATATCACAGCATGATGGAACAATGTTGTTCTTCTTTTGGCTTTGCCACAATGGAACTCCGGTCTGCTAATGATTGGCAGTAGATTTTTACGCTGCCGAGGTGCCAGCTTGACACCCAACCTTCAATGAAGGCATGTCCATTTACACATCTTTCAGATGCCACTCGACCACGGAGAGGACATGCAGATTCCACACAGAAGGTGCTCTAGCTGAGAATTAAATGGGAGAACCTCTTGCTGTTTGGTGACAACGCTACTGCTGCACCACCATGGCTAGCATGATGGAACAATGTAAAAAATAAATAAAATGCAAAATGTAAATAAGGAGAAACAGGTGGAGTGGGAGACATCTAAAGAAGAAATATGAACATGAGAAAAAATAGATCTGATATGGTGCAATATTTATGCAAAGGAGAAAGCAAAAGTAATCAATATAAATAAACAGCACCAAAACTAATTAATACAAAAAAGCAGCACAAATGATATTTGAAGAGAAATACATGCAAAGACATCTGAATATGGAAAATTTCACAATATAAAAATAAGAAAATGAAGGGGGAAAGTAGAAAAAGGATAATGGAGAAGTTAAAGAAACAGAAACTGAAATTATGGATTGCCTGCAAAGTGAAGGATTTAGTGTAGAAAATCCAACTCTGGTAATGCCACAGCATGATGGAACAATGAGTCCCCAAATTAAGGAGAAACAGGTGGAACAGGAAGTAGCTAATCACTTGCCTCATGAAGATGCTCTGAAGTCTTCAGTAGGTAACCAGTACAAAAGTTCGGTTGTAGTTGCACAGCAAGAAAGGAGCAGGAAACAGTGGCAATTCTAATGCAGTCAATGTTGTTCAATGATAGGCTAGCAAGTTCCTGAGTTCCCATATGAAAGAGCAACAGATGACAGGATGCAGCTGAACAGAATATGTCACAAGAAGATGATTAAAAACTTACTGTAGAATGCCCACAGGAAATGGACAGCAAAGAATGTGCTCTCAGTTCTGAAGAAAATAATCTAAGAGAAGAGTTGCTTGATTTAATAGAGATGGATAGCTAGACATATTAAGATCAATAAACAAAATAGATTAAAGACAGTCAATAAGACTCAAAATGTTAGAAGTCTGATGAAATAAATGAACACAGTAATCAAGACTATTAACAAATTCATGTGATATAAAAGAAGTAAATAGGATATATTACTGTGCAGCTAAATTAATAACAGATAAAGTCTTACCACAAAAACACAGAACAATAAGAGAAAAGAAAGGAAGAAATCAAATGCCATCATTGCTACTACCAAGCTTATTCACTGGTGGAATCACATTTGTGGCATTTGTTGGAGGTGCTGGCATTGACTGCGACTCCCCCTTGTTATCTTCTCTATATGTCTGTCTTAGTTTGAGGCTGTGTATAATTGCATCTACACAATTACTGTGACATCAAAGTCATTAATTATTAAGACATCTGATGGGATATCACTGAATGCTACCACTTCTTGTGTTACATCCCTTTCCAGTCCAAATAAATGCTGGACAAGTGAATTTGAAAAGGGGTTCTTTCATGGCTCTAAATGTAGGGGATTGCCCAGGCAATTCATGTTCCTTTCTAACAACTGTAGGATTAGCAGTACTTATGTCTGATGTAGCATTTCTTTTAGCAATAGTTTGATTGCAATCTATCAAGGTAGCATAAAGGTCCTTATGGTAATCAGAAGCGGATGCAGTTTCAAGGAAATCTATCACTACCATGGTGCTATCTCTATTACTGCCCTCACATGGCTTTTGTTCCCATCCCATTGTTGGGGACATTTGGAATGTTCAAGCCCTATTTGGATACAATGGAAACATTTTACTCCAAAACCTTGATGTGTAGGCAAACCATTTGTGTCTCCACTTTTATTATGAATCCTGAAGGTTTAGCTATACCCTGTGTGTCCCCATATACCCACGTGCTGTGCTAGTTACCTTCTTGTGACGTTGTGCTTTGCTGGATAGATATATCTCACCCCTTGTTGCCCATTTCCACATTAGTATCAGATGCTTGATCTGTTAACCAGATTATCATATCATCAGGAAAAGTACTAACTGCTGTTCCTTATCAAAATGTCTCCAACCATTTCAAAAATAATAACTTCATAAAACTTTCACTTGCCTTATTTCTGTAATGAAATTACTTTTACTCTTTTGTAGCTTTTTTCTATCAGTGATAAGTTTAAAACATTTGAACAAGACATTTTAATTTTACTACAGTCACATCAGTCTGAACCAGTCATCAGACCTAATGCGTGCATTTCATTACACAAGAACAAGGGAGTTAAAACCTCCTTCTTTGCCCCTGGTTAACTTGAAATTGATTACACACATTTACAAATACCAAACTAAAACTATCAAAGTCACTCTCCTCTTTGTGAGTAAATAATTTAATACTGATCTTGGCATTCAGGGTTTAGTTTTCACCTCAGTAAATGCATTTGTTTGAACTGTGAAATAAACTTTATCCTACCGTTATCAAGAACAATGTTCATGCTTCCACATAAGCATGAGATGTAATGTTCTTTCAAAAAGAAATACATACATATGATATGAGAGTTATTTATGGAAATAGTTAATAGTAAAGCTCTTATTAAACAGGTTATTGTGAAAGTGACAGAAAAAAGGAAAAGAATGTATGTACTAATTTTGAAAAGTGAAAATGTTTAAAATCCTGATGGCAAAGCAAATAAAGCCTTGATATCTACTTTTGCCATAAATATATTATAGATAATAATGAAATCAGGAGGACTGTGGAAATAACTGGAAAATTGTACAAGGACACAGATAACTACTTTCTTTATTTTGGGTAAAAGTGCTATTTATAAATACAAATGAAGTATTTTAAAAGACTTATTAGATAGGAACCCTATTAATGATAATTATGATACTCATATGCCAAAATGTAATTTTAGTTGTATTTTTGAAAGCAATATAGATTTATCCAAAACAGCAGTAATGCTAAAGATGATGCATAATAGAACCATATGTGCAAACAATCCTGGGGAATCCTAAAGAATCCCACTGCCTGCATTTAAGGGCTGTGGTAAAAAGGTCCCGATTCTGCATTGCAGAGATTTGCAGTTCAGAGACACAATAGCCACACTGACAAATGGCTACATGTCTGTAAATCACCAGTAACTACATCAAGAGCAGATAAGTTGGAATACATACCAAAAACTTCTGCTTTACTGATGTTTCTTACTATCATTGAATTTATAACATGACTTTTCGCATATAAAGTTACATTAGCTCATATTACAATGACATATAGAGATGTAGAATATGATGCATATACATGTATGTATATATATATATATATATATATATATATATATATATATATATATATATATATATATATATATATATATATATATATGGATCTACTTCGGAAGCTCACACTTTCAAAACTTCGAACTTTAAAAAGTTAAGACCATAAGATCAAAGTTTTAAAACTTCGAAAACAAACAAACAAAAAAAAATAAAAGTAAAAAAAAAGTTAGGGGGGGAAAGCCCCCCTGCACCCCCTCATACCACCTGCTTAATAATTATATCGAATCGGAGATCACACTATAGTGAGAAAAATTGCAAATTTCCCAATATGTGCTATATGGCGATCTACATCCAAAATGTTCAGAGTTTCAAAACTTCTATCTTATGGTCTTGACCTTTTGTAGTTTGAAGTTTTGAAACTTTGAGCTTCTGAAGGGGAGCCATATACATACATATTTGAAAAAATTGGTAAATCTTAAAATACTATTCTAGAAGTGTTCTAGTGGGGATATCAGTAAATAAATCAACTACGTCAATAGTCACAAATACTAGGTCCTTGGTCCAAATGTCTTGCTTAAGTCTACCTAGGAAAAACCAGGCGTCATTAATCATGTGAGGTACCATTATGGGTATACATTTAAGTCAATGGTCTATTGTGATCCCTATGGAATGGGTTTTAGAACCACTGGCAGCAACTATCAGTCTGAAAGGAGGTTTGTCTTGGTTTTTATGTACTTTGGGTATGCCAAAAATGGTGGGTACTATTGGATGGGTTACTTTTAAAGCCTTATAGTTGTCACAAGTAATCCTCTTTTCTAGTAAATATTCTTCCAAATAAGAAACAGTCCTTTGATAACTGATGTTCACTGCATTAATACAGACAGAGGAGTGGTTATCACTTTCATTCAATAAGTTAAACATTGTACTAGACTAATAAACAGAATCATAAAGCACAACACCCCCACCCTTATCCGGCTTCATAATATGAATGTATCTATCACTACAAAGCTGTTCAAATACAGCCTTCTTTTGCTACTAAGATTAGGCTGGATGGACTTGTAATTGTTTTGTTTTGCCTGCATTTGATAAATGTCAATTATAGCCCTCTCCAAAATATTCAAGGGGGGGTTGGAGGATTAAAAACACTTTTCTTCTTAGCCTCATTGGTTTCATACATCATCTTAAAAACATTGGTATCTGATGGTATCTTTATCAGTAAAAACATTGCCAAGGTAAACTTCCTAATAAAAGATTTAACTTCCAACAATGTATCAACTAAATCAAAATTTCTTGAAGGAACACATTTTAGGCCTTTTTGAAAAAAGAGAAAATGTTCCTTTGTAATTTCTATGTTAGTGTAGTTGACTATATGAAATCCTTTCCATGTGTAGACTACTCCTTGGATGTTAAGTAAGGAATTGTCTACCTTCTCTCCCCTCCTTTCTGGCAACCGCCTGTGTGGTGGCAAAAATTCTGGCCCCAGTCATAATGGGGAGTCCTCCAGGATCTCACTGTCTTATCTGTCCCCCTTACCCACTCCCCCTCCTTCAAGGGATGTGGTGGGACTAAAACATCCTTAGGGTTTTCTGCAATAGTCCTACCACTACCCCCCCCCCCTTGGGGGGGTTGAGGAATATACTTTCCCACTGTTTTTATTGACCTGGCAACTGTTAGAAAAGTTTTTTACAATTTTACTTTTAACAGAATATGCTAACTGCTTAGCATACTGTTTTGTATCTTTTACTAACTTTTTGTTTCCATTTAAAAACATTAGCACATTTTTTTCTCAACATATAAAATCGGTATAGAATACAACCCTTCACATTACTCAAAAATCAAATCATTTTTAATATCCAAGTTCAACTTTTCAATCTCATTACTTAAAATACAAATATTTTCCTCATTAAAATTGATAACTTTCTCCATTAACTGGAAACCGTGCCAGTCAAACATCTGTACAAATTCCTGAAACATACCATTATTGTAGTCAAGTCCAAAAGGAAATTTGTAAACTCAAAGTCCCTGGGGTACTATTTTAAGTTCTAGGCACCTTCTTAGATAACTGTTATCAATTTGTAAAGATTTTACTTTAAATAATTTATTTTCCAAACTAAAAATAAGGTCTTTCAAAGACCTCCCTACTTTGCGGTTAAGACTAACATTAAACTGCTCATTATCGCTCTCCACGTTAGAGAAATCATAAACCTTGTTCACGATATGCTGATAATGAGATGCAGGGTTAAACACACCCACTTGTTCATTACTAACATTATTCTGAACACTATAAGCCACATGTGCTTTGAAACCAGGCTTATTAACACCAACATCGGAGTCACAAATAGTTTTGGGAGTAAATACAGGCCCTGAACAAACGACTGCCACATAGGTTTATTTAGGTACAGTACCTTTCCTTATAGCTCCTAGTTCATCCATTTTTTCTATTTGATTACTGCATACAATAAAATCACAGTCATTGGAGTCCTCCAAGTTCTTTCCTCCCACGGCTCCAGCCACCATACCTGTGATCTCAGTACTGTGTTGTCCATTCGGAGATAACACTAAAGGGGTGTGGCTATCTCGCTTATACTCACAGCCACATTCCAGTTGGGTAAAAAGTTCAATAACATGGGTGAATTTGCCTTTTACAATCACTTGTTCAGAGTTAACTCTTTCAGTCTCTTCTCTTCTTATTGTACTGGAGAAAAAATGGAAGGAATATCATCTAGGGTGTCCACATTGGATCCGCCAGCTGCAAAACAACCAGAAATAACTGATGCAAATAGACCAAAATGACAAATTCTAAGAAAGGAAAAGCTGTGATGACCAGTAAATTAGGACTTCCGAATCCAAGTTCCTTCCAAATGTTTAATACTCAAACAAAGCACAAAGCACAATAAACATAAAAACACCTTAAACCATTTTAACAGCTTTTTAAAGGTATAATATTTAAGGACAAAGGTTTTGGATTATTTATATTTTTTGACATTTTTCAAAAAGAAAAAGACATTATTGTTTCTAACTTATGTACACAGAAAAGTTTTTAAATTCTTTGTTAAGACAGTAAAGTTGAATGATGCTGTACCTTTAAATCTGTACCACTGCTCAAATATGTGATGGCTGTTAATTTCTGAATGAATATCTGACTATTTAAACCGGATGGCTAATGTGACATTTATTCTGATGAAGTCCTGGCTTATAGGATGAAAGAACTCAGTATGTGTGTGATGTTTTATTATTTTTTTATGTTTATTGTGCTACATATCCAAGTTTCATGGAAAATAGCACATCTCCCAAACCCAAACTCATAAAAAAATTAAAATTGATGCTGCTATAGGCAATAAGACCAAACTGTATATATAATGATGTATATTACACAATTCAATGGAAATGTTGGCTTCATTACTAAATGTTTTTTTTCTAAGATTTGCCATGAGAGTTATTTCATAAATATAAGAAAGACATCTATAATCCTATCCCATAATATCAGGGATGCTAAAGTAATAAGCTGTGAGCTGCTAAGAAACCACACAAGTAGAGTATACTGCACAGTATAGCATCATAAAAATGTAATTGATATATTACTGGTGCTTTTGGTTTAGGAATCAGATAGGTGGTGTAGGAGGAAGCATACATTTATGAGTACTACAATTTCAATAATATGCTCATTAAAAACTAAGAAAAACCCTTTGCTCACATGAGCATTGAACCAAATAAATACACCCGTGTGTGTGTGTGTGTGTGTGTGTGTGTGTACCTACACACACACACATATATATATATATATATATATATATATATATATATATATATATATATATATATATATATATATATAAAAAACATAAGACAAAGTCAAAGTGGACCACCACAATGACCAAGTTTATTATATTATTTGAGGTGTGTATTTTAAGAAACTATGTGACCATTGCACAATGTCATTTAAATTGTCTTACATAATTGTATTGTATATTTTCATAGGACTCATAGGAATTTCAAGGTAACTATGTTGTGTTACCATTTACAACTTGCATGTACCCAACCTAAGGCCATTCCTCCTTTGTCTGGGAGGTCTAAGCTAGTAAAGAATAAGGTGACTTTGCAGATACCTAACAAGTCATTTAGGTCTGATTTAAAAATGATAATTTATCATACTATTTAATCTGCAGGGGCAGACTGTTCCAGAGATGGAGGAGATGCTATGTAATGAATCTGTCTATCCATCATATATTGTTTATCTGCTGGTGAAGATTCACGTCCTGATTTTGGTATTTATTTAAATATTACTCTTGAAGAAATATAAGAGATCCAGGACAACTGGGTTGGTAATGGCACAGAAGGCAAGGCTTAGTTCATCCCTTCAAGAATCTGTGAGATACTGAATAAAGAGACAGTGTTTTGGTCTCTCTTGGTAGTTCAGGGTATTTCTGCCCATGATCTTTTTAGCTAAGAACCTTTGGAGTCTTTCCAGTTCTTTTCTTTGTCTAGGGAGGTTCATCTCAAAGGGGGTAATATATTCAATAATTAGGCTAATTAATTTTGGATCATACAATTTTGAAGATATTCTCTCCAATGAATATATATCACAGTACTGCTAGTGAAAATAAAGATTCTCAAATTGTCTCTCAGGCATTCATATGATGTCTGTCTCTCTGTGCTACTGTTTACTTATTTCTATTAACCTGGCTGTCATCCCTCCTTTCCTCAACAGCAAATCATGTCAGCTTTTTAAGATCAGTTTTGGTCTTTTTCTTTTTAGAATGTACCATAAAAAGTTAATACAAAGCTCTATATAGTCTAAAAAACCTTCAAAATGCATAAATCAAGACAGAATTCATAGCATTTCCCTGGTGAGTATAATGTAATTGTCTCAAACACTTCAGCAACATAGATCAAGTGTAACAGAATAACATCTTTTGGAAAAGGACTTGACTGGGGAGAAGGACGTGGTTCTGAAAGACAGCAGAGTAAAGTACGACATATTAACTGATTTTCTCATAACATAGTAGATATGTGATTGTGTGAATAGAAAAAGTGGGACCAGACTCCAAACCAGAAGCACTGAAGTGAAGAGATTGACCCCTGGATTCACTATGCCCTGCATGGCGTACAGGATCAGTGCAGGAGCTCAAGCAGACAATATGTCTGCCATGTGATCCAGGAACAGCCTGCAGGGGTGTGCATGAGAGCTCCTGCACTAATTCTGCATGGACTAAGACCTTGTATGCAAATCACACCATTTGCAGGAGAAATCCATGCAAACGAGGTGATTTTGCGATCCATGAAGCTTGCGACCATCCAAGTACATTTCTGCAAAATCCAAAACTGAGCGGTGACAGCTCCAAATAAAGGCTGCATATCATTGAGGAATCATGCCAATGGCCAAGTATAAGGCCATTGGCATTGCAAATAAAACAAAAAATACAAAAATCAACTTTTAATTTTTTTAGCTGATATGGGCTGGTTAAGCGTAGGGCAGCGGTGCACAAACAGGATCGGGGGGAAATAAAATAAACCTAAATTAAGCATTCTAACTAAAATCAGTATTCTGCCATGCAAGTCAATGGCAGGCAGAAGACAACATGGCCAGTAAGTAGTGGTTACTAAGGGGGGAGGCTCAGTGTGAGACATGTAACTATGCATCAGCAGACAATCCTATGCAAATGAGGGGAATGATAGTGAATCCCAGTTTTCTCCAGCATGTGAGTTAGGTCCCAACAGTGTAAAAGAAGGAATAGCTTGGTGCAAGTCTAGGAGTTAGGTGACATCATGGGGTGGGGGGTGTCAGGCATACTGTAAGTGGATTGGAGCCCTGTGGCTTGGGTTTGCTCCTAGCTGAGCACATCTAAGCTAGGGGGTGTATCTAAACCTGCCCAGCACTCTTTACAAAGCCTACACAGGTGTGCACATAGCGCACCGGGTTTTACAGGAAGAAAAAAGAAGTTTAACCAGGAAATAGCAGCAGTGTGCACATTTGAGCACTGTGTTTGTGCGGCGCGCACACAGGCTTAAACTGGAACGCAATGGAAAGGGAAAACAGCAGTAGAAAGGTAATCAAGGAGAACTAGCTTAGCTGGCAGGTGAAATGTATCAGAATCAGCCAATTACACAGGCAGCAGACCAGCCCAGCCCAGCCCAGAACACCACTATAAACTAAGCAAACACCTTCCCCTCTGGTTTTTCCCACACTCTACACCACCGGTGTAAACAAGCGGGGAACTTTTAACACTCACAGCAGAAAATGACTGGGGCTGCAATAGCTAACATACAACTTGTGGAAGAGGCTGAGGGTGGTGAGGATGTGAATGCTGTCGACCTGCCCATAGTGAGGAGACAGAGAAGAGTGTACAGACCCAGGGTAACCTACCAGGGGCTACATGAGCTGGAGATAGTGGAGCGCTATAGGGTGGACAGGGACCTCCTACAGCAAATTGTTGAGCTGTGCCGGCCACGCCTGACACACAAAAATAACAGAGGGAAACCCATCCCAGTGGATACCAAGGTATATGTAGGCCTAAGAATACTAGCTACAGGTACCTTCCAAAGGCCAACTGGGGATATGATGGGGATTTCACAGGCATCAGCATCCAGGGTACTCCACCAGTTCCTGGATGCCATGTTAGCACATGTCGGTGAGCACATATATTTCCCCAGCACCCGTGATGCATTGGCCAGCAATATGCAACTGTTCCACCAAATAGCAGAATACCCTGAGGTAGTGGGTGCTATAGACTGCACACACATATGCATCAAAGCACCACCCGGTGAGCGGGGTAGGGTCTACATCAACCGCAAGGGCTTCCCCTACATCAACTGCCAGGTCATGTGTGATGCCCAGGGCATAATAATGAATATGTGTGCTGGCTGCCCTGGAAGCTATCATGATTCCCACATCAGGCATCTGACGCAGCTGTACCAGAGACACCCATCAGAAATGCACACACAGTCGAACAAGAACTCCATAATGAGGCACACACACAGACAAGAATTATAGTAGAGTGTGTGTTTGGAATGCTCAAGTCACGGTTCCAGTGCCTGGACACATCCAGTTGAGCCTTGCAGTACTCACCAGTTACATGTACCCAAATCATCCTTGTATTTGCAATGCTACACAATATGGTCCTGCAGAAACAGTTGCAGCAGGAACAGCACAGGGCAGGGCCACACAGCCCCCCACCATTGCCAAGGCCTGGACAGGCACAGAGTGACTCGGAGGAGGAACAAACTGAGCCTGCCCCAGTAGGCAGAAGGAGACGTGCCCAGTACGCCCTGTCCTTGGCAAAGAGGCAATGCATAGCACATACACTGACACAGGAGGGACCCAGGGAATAACACTTCTCTCCAACTCTCACATACAGTAAAAGGGATGCCAAACATTACACTACCTGTGCTAACCATGTGTAGGGAGTGTACTATGTGCATGCAACATAGGCAGCCCTGCAGCACCACCCTCAATACTGGGACACCCACAAGGTAAGTGACTCACACATGCCAGTCAGGGGGGTCATATAACTAACAACAGTCATAGCCAGCAGGACAGGTGTAGACAAACACAAGCAAAGGCTGTGCTATGGCCTCTTAATGTCAACTATGGGTAACTTCCCCCCCCAGCCCTACACAGACAGACTACAGCAGGTCAGGCAGTGGGATGTCAGTTATGAAGGGTAGGATATCAGAAACTAATATGTAGGTAATTAAAAGCTAAAATCTGTAGTACACTGGTATGCCTCTAGCCAGCACGATAGGTAAGACTACAGACTGAAATGGAGTACCCGACATGATAGGTAAGACTGCAGACTGAAACATACCAGTACAGTCCTAGCAAATATGTACAAGTGTCAGGTGTACCCCCCCCATCCTACGTAGAAATATAGTAACAGTCAGGTGTGCCCCCAATGTAGAAATAGTCAGGTGTGCCCCCCCATCCTATGTAGAAATATAGTAACAGTCAGGTGTGTCCACCCCAATCCTGTGTAGAAATGTAGAAACAGTCTGGTGTGCCCCCCCCCCCCCGCTATGCAGAAATGTAGTAACAGTCAATGCGAAATAATCGATGGCTACCCTGCAGAGACATTATGCTACCTGAGGGTGTACAACACAAACGTCAGCACTGCAGTACAAACTCCCTGGACTTGATCCACACATCCAATACAGAGAGCCATACTGGGCATACTCACACACTTAACAGCATACTGAAAGGTCATATTGGGCATGCTCACACACCTAAACACATGAAGGCCATGTCTGCAAACACCAGTGGACCAGACATATATGGCAGTCGCAGTTGTTAGTGCAGACACTCATCAGTATGCACCACTCATGCCTTGCATACACAGTGGTTAGGAATACAGACATATATGTAAGGACAACACACTATAATAAGCCAAAGGTAGATGGACATAGATATGTGGAAGAGGGTGACTGTCACAAGGAGCCATCCAGGCCTGTCCCACCCAGCACACAGCCAAAGGGCCCCAAATACATGAGGTGCAGATGTCACTCACTGCAGATACTAGCCACTAGTATCTGTCAGCATGACAGATGATATGGTGCACGTGCCAGCTGTGCAACATGACTGTACAAGGAAGTAGTCATCTAGCAGCTGTATACACATACCTGTGAAATATGACCCTGTGTGTGCCTGCATGTGGTGTGTCAACCCCTAGATAAATGGATTATGGCCCATGCACACACACTGCCCTCCCCATAGCCCTACTATGACAAGCCTGCTGAGGTCATCCAATGTGAAATACACCTTTGGGAAATTTGTACCCCAGTGAGCATTGTGGTGCAACCCATAACTGTACACTGCTGTAGTGTGATAAACTAGTTAAGTAGGAGTTGTAATCCCAGACTTGGCAACTGTATTTGCATGTGTGAGTTTGTGTGCATGTCTGACTGTGTCGAGAGCAATGCTTTTTAGGGTAGTCACACTACCAACAATTCAAATGCTCAACTTTGGCAAGGCTGCTGATGTCATCCACCTAGAAATACGCCTCTGGGAAGGTTGTAGCCCAATAATCTCCATAGCACATCCTGTAACTATATACTGCTGTAGTGTGAAAAAGTAGTTAGGTAGATGTACTAATCACCGACATGGCAAGTGTGTGTTTTTCCTGACTCTGTCTGTGTAGACAGCAATACTTTTTAGGGTACTCACACTCCCTACAATTCATATACTCAACTTTGGCAAGGCTGCTGATGTTATCCACCTAGAAATACACCTCTGGGAAGGTGGTAGTCCAGTAATCTCCATAGCGCATCCTGTAACTGCATACTGCTGTAGTGGAATAAAGTAGTTAGGTAGGTGTTCTAATCCCAAACATAGCAAGTGTGTCTGTCTGTGTAGAAAGCAATGACTTTTAGGGTACTCACACTCCCTACAATTCATATACTCAACTTTAGCAAGGCTGCTGATGTCATCCACCTATGAATACACCTCTGGAAAGGTTGTAGCCCAGTAATCTCCATAGCACATCCTGTAACTGCGTACTGCTGTAGTGTGATAAAGTAGTTCGGTAGGTGTTCTAAAGCCAGACATGGGAAGTGTGTGTTTGTCTGACTCGGTCTGTGTAGAAAGCAATGCTTTTTAGGGTACTCACACTCACTACAATTCATATGCTCAACTTTGGCAAGGCTGCTGATGTCACCCACCTAGAAATGCACCTCTTGGAAGGTTGTAACCCAGTAATCTCTGTCGCGTGTGCCATCACTGCATACAGCTTTAGTGGGATTTAGAATTGTGGTAGGGTTCCATCCCCATCCATGGCAGTTTTGTGTGTGTTTCAATGTCTGTGTATGGAGCAATGCATTACAGACTAGTCACACTCACTACAATTCGAAAGTCCAACTATGTTATTCATTGTGAAATACACCTTTGGGGAACGAGTTTTCCAGTAATCCCCATGGCGTGTCCAGTAACAGCTGCATGCTGTAGTGTGATATAGACCTCTGTTAGGGTTTCTATACCCACACATGTCCACATGTCAGTTGTGGATGTTTTGTGTGTGTGTGTCACTGTCTGTGTAGGGAGCAATGCATTTTAGGCTAGTCACACTCACTACAATTCGAATGTCCTACTTTGGCAATCCTGCTGATGTCATTCATTGTAAAATACACCTTTGGGGAAGGAGTTCTGCAGTAATTCCTGTGGTGCATCCTATAACAGCTCCATACTGTCATATGATATAGACCACTGTTAGGGGTTCTCTACCCACACATGTCAGTTGTTGATGTTTTGTGTGTGTGTCACTGTCTGTGTAGTGAGCAATGCATTTTAGGCTAGTCATACTCACTACAATTCAAATGTCCTGCTTTGGCAATCCTGCTGATGTCATCTAATGTGATATAAACCTTTGGGGAAAGGAATACTCCAGTCATCTCCATGGCATGTACTATAAATGTGTAGTGTAATAAACTAGTTAGGTAGGGGTTCTACTCCCAGACATGACAGGTGTGTGTGTGTTTGTAACTCGTATCCTGTGTGGAGGTGGTTGTGAGTGTGTGACACCTGTGGCCAGTGTGGAGTGGCTTTTGCATAATTCTTATATGGTGGCCCTACTATATATTGCAATGTCCACAGTACAGGGATAACAGATGTGAAATAGCTGTGAGGCTGGGGTGCAAAGCCATACCCATACATGTGACATAAAGGCCAGGCAATCACAGTTAGTAGTTAGTTGTACAATACTGAGGTCTGTGTACTTATGGTGAATGTCAACAGTGTTACGCAGAGCACACTCTCAACCCATGTATCATATACACACACACATGCCTAGGCAACAGCCAATATGTGGGTAGTACACTGCATATTGGCCACTGATAGTAAATATGGAGTGAAAGCAGTGGGCCACAGAGGGCATGGCACCCTGTCCATCTGTCCAATATGCACATACATGCAGACAGTGCACCCTCCCCATGTTCCCCAATGGACACCTGCAACACCTGTGGTGCCATCACATGTGACCCACAAAGGAAATACCATGCCTGACAACATGCCCTGTATGGACAGATGCCACTGACACCAGGGAATGCTGTTAGCATGCTATTTATGTAGGTGCAGGGTAAATCTGCTGCCCATTACCAGTTCCCACCACAGGTGGGCAAGACTGGCACAGCTGATGATACTCTGTGCTCACAACATGGGCCAGACACCCCAGGTACAGTTCCACATGTCACTGTACATGCATGTGGGAGGTGTGCAGATCCCAGACACCATCCATGTCATGGACTAAGGAACACATACATGGCAAGCGATGCACAGCATTGGCCACACACAATAGTCACCCAGGTGACTGGATGGGGGATACAATATCCACCTGTGTGGGCAAATGCAGAAACCACGCCCTGAGCCACAATTCAGACCATTGTCATGTGGCCTGATGCCAAGGTATACCCATCGCCTAGCCTTGTATAGCTATCTTGCACAGTCGACCACCACACACCCGTGCAGAATGTACCCATGCATGTCAGTACTGGCACCCTGTGTGTTTGTGTTGTATGTATGTTCACATACACACTCACTACAACCCCCATTGGCATACTGAAGCATGCTGTCTGATGTCAGACACCTCCCCATACCCTTTGCCCATACAACCTCTGTATGACACATGTGGTGCATGTGATACCTGCACAGTGATGTGTTGTGGCAATCACACAACTAATGAGTTTTAATCCTGGCCCTGCCAAGTGTGTCAATGTGTGTACATCCCTGTGAGTGTGTGGCTGTGTTGACAGTGGCACCTGTTCATGTGGATATGCACGTGTATGTCACCTACCGTATAGCTACCGTATCCCTGTTGCAGATGTCACTCACCATCACATATATGTTCTGATGGCTCCACAACAGGTAACCCATGTGGTGCATCCAATAACTGCATAGAACTGTGAAAGCACTACATAGTCATCAGGGGTTTGACACCCTGTTCTGGTAGGTGTGTGACACAAACATGCTTAGCTTTTAGTCTCCCACCCTTCACTTACTTGTCTTTGCCTCTGTCTGCCTCTCCCACTCCCTATCTGGTGGATGTGGAGACCTACACCTGTTTTGCTTAGGCAGCAGCATGTGCATTTTAAGTGATGCTCATGATCAGCTGATGGCATCTGCACAAATTGCAGCCCTCCCCTAGCTGATTGCATGTGGAACAGCTGTGGTAACATTCCTACAGTCAATTGCATGGAAACACACTCCAATATCTAGGAACATCATGTTGGTGTTGGCCCTTTTCATTCACTGTGAGCAGGAACTAGATCTGTTGTTTGGCAAACAGCATCTCAGATGGATTGGGGATTTACCTCTAACAACATACACTTTGGAAACAGGGCAACACACCAGAGGGGGGTGTGCCTGACCTGACTACAGACTGTAAGTGCTGCTATACTGCATTTGGAGTAATTTTGGTTTAACAGTGTGTGTGTGTGTGTGTGTGTGTGTGTCTGTGTGTGTGTGTGTGTGTGTGTGTGTGTGTGGATATGGCTGTCCTACATGTCTCAATACCTACCATGTTAGTTCTATGTTTATGAGGAATCCCCATCTGCAGGGTCATCTGCAGACTGGGAAGTGTGTTGTGCCTTTGGTTTCATCTGTTACCCATGGAGCATCCATCTGTGGACTGCAGAAGGTAGTGAGAGGATTGCAGTCTGTAGATGGTGAAAGCCGTGACAGTTACTGACTTCATATCCCTCATAGGACATATGTTGCAACAAACCCTGTTACAACAGTAAATGTATGAGGTTATCACGGCAACATGTCAATATTGGCCCTGTGTATGTGCTTCTAGACCCAACTCTGTCAACCTGTGCACATGTTGTGCATGAAGAGGCGCATATGTGCTGTACACCATAATTAGTGTCATCATATCTGATAACAAGCCAGTGAGATATCAGACTGCTACACATGTTATGAACACTAGGGGTTATAATTGATGACATAACCTGGACATACTGTGGTTGTTTGTACAATACTGAGGTCTGTGTACTTATGGTGAATGTCGACAGTGTGTGTATTGTTAATATGTACCTTGGCCTGTGTACAGACTGTGGTAGTTGTCATCATCCTAGGTCCTGTCCTATCTGATGTTACATGCTGCTCCACTGTATGTTACCGTATTGGCTTACATGTTTGTAGGGCCATACACACATGTCTCATACCACAGTCAGCCATCAGACCAAACTGTGTAGCAGCCCAGTATATGTAGGGTTAGTGTGTGAGTGACACATATGAGGATGGTGTTGAACAGATAGTCCATATACTGTAATATTATGCTAGTTTGCCATATGTGGCTGTGGCTCTGTTCTCATTGGTTGTGGTCATGAACTTTCACACAGGTGTATCTTACCCTGTGCTGTGACATGCCTGTACAGCCTGCTATATATGCAGGTATATGTGCATTCCCCCATAGGTGATGTACGCCAGTGCTGAACCAGTCTGCCTGTAGCCTGCAAAGTGCATTGTTACATACCTAGCAGCTTAGTGTACTTAATCAGTGAGATGTCATGTGCAGATACTTGCCAGATGTACTGCTGCCGGGCCTCCCTTAACAGTCATGTATGTCAGACAGAGCAAATGGGATGCTGTACAGATGTATGTCAATATCTAATGGGTAGTATGTGGCCATGGCACCCCTGTACCAGTAGGTAGTATGTGTCAGGCCAGACAGGTGTGTGTGAATGCATAACCTATGGTGGCATATGTATACCATTTGTTATGTGTTATACCCATCTACATGGCTGTTAACATCCATGTTGTTAGGCATGGTGCACATGTTTTTCACTAAGGGGTTCTGTGTATACCTCTGGACTGTACAGCATGCATCGGAATGTCCACACATATTGGCCAATATCTCTGCTGCAGTCGACAAGGGCAGTACGTGCTAGCAGCGGTACTTCACTATGATGTCCTTAGGATGTCTGTCAGTAGCCAATGGCACACATGTGGAAAAAAGATGTGACCTCCCCACACACACCATGTCTGTGAAGAAAATCCCAATTACAGTAGCAATAGTATATAGAACTGTAATAGTACACGAATAAAGGTTTTCCATTCCTGCAAACCTGTGTGTGGTGTTTTTTTCTATGACCTCTCTGTGGGTATATGTTGCAGGCAATGATTGTCATTTGTATGGGTGGTCCATACAGTGTCCAGTTGTTCAGGTTTGAACTGTAGGCATAGTGGCTGTTCCATATTTTCTGTACCTCCTACATATGTATCTTACTGTACATATCTCTGCATGTGAATGTGTAGTCACATGTATTTGTATATATATATATATATATATATATATATATATATATATATATTTAAATATATATATATATATATATATATATATATATATATATATATATATATATATATATATATGTATATCTGCATCTGCATATATGTGTCTGTGTATATGTATCCTGGGGATGTTGATAGCTTCCACAGTTTACATTTCCTATGAGAGCCAGACTGTACTGCATGATATGTTACCAATACCAGCCTGACATCATACAGGTGGGATGTAGTACTTTTAACATCTTGTGCCCATGTCATGTCAGGTCCTGGTTATGGGATCTACAACACTTGGTAGTGTATTGCAGGATGGACGTGTTTGGCTGGGGGGGTATGCCTATTCGTACAAGACGTATATTGTTTGGGGCCTCTCAACCCCATTAACGGTGCATGTTGACATATTTGTTTTTATTAATCTACCATTGCTGTAAGTATGGCCACATATACCTATACATATATATATATATATATATATATATATATATATATATATAGATATATAAGCTTACATATGTATGACTATATCCGTATATACCTACATAGCTATATGCCTGCGTACATATATGTACCTTGCTGTGCATATGTCGACATATAGGTGTAGACATATATATGTGTCGATGTAGGCATTTGCATACATATATGTTCATATATATTTATATATATGTATATATTTGTAAATATACATGTATATATCTCTACATATATAGATATGTTGTATCTGTTTAGATAATATATTTACACACACACATACATCTAGATGTTGGTTACATTCTCTGTACTGTAGCATGAGTGGGCTGGATTATATGTTTCTGAAAATATCAGATTTATGTATATCTGTCATGGCTCAGTGGTAAATCACTTTGTCTATGGTGTGCAGGGACCTGGGCTCGAGCCTTGCAGAGGCTGTTTATTTTGTTGCTGGGCAGAACACAGGCCATTGGATAGTGTGTGATTAAGGCACTTTAAAGCAGTTGTAAGCGGGTTTGTGTGTGTTTGCACGGAGGTAAGCACTGCTAACTTCCGGTTACAGTTTCTTATACTCAGTTAGCCTCTATATTGCTTAACCTGTGTAGGCATAGCTTACCACTGTGCAAACAGGCTTTAAACCCGCTCACTGCTACTTAAAAGTGCTTACTCCTGCTTACCCCCATGCTAATTTCTTTAAAAGAAAAGAAAAAGGGGTTGATAGGAAAGTGGTGAATAAAGGGGCACAAAGAGAGAAAGACAGTAGGGAAAATAGCCTGGGATGTGCAGGAAGGGTGTAGGAAAGGTCCATAGCTGCCCATTTCTTCTACAGCAACAGCTGTTCATATACACTGAATTTGGAGTTAGATTTGAACACTCAAACCCTTGGGAGGGGGTGAGGTCAACAAAAATAAGTTGTGATGCCAATTAGACCGGATTACATGTGTCTAGTGGACACGTGTGCAGAATGGACATCTATGTATGGGGCGAGATTTTTTGTGAGAACAGATTGTCCTTTTGCTTTTTTTTCAGGTGAGAGTGGGATGTTGGGCCACAATATGTTAACAGTAAGCCATGCCACCTGAATGATGTGAGGCTGGTATCGATAACATATCATACAGTACAGTCTGGCTACCACAGTGAATGTACAATGTGTAAGCAATAAACATTCCTAAGATACATATACACAGACACAGGTGTATATATATATATATATATATATATATATATATATATGTGTGTGTGTGTGTGTGTGTGTGTGTAAAACTAAACATACACACACAGAGGTATGTCTAGGATGATACATAATTAGTGGGTGCACACCACACTGAACAGCCAGTATCCCTACAGTTGCAACCTCATCAGATGGATAGTATATGAGTCACCCATACAAATGATAATTGTTGCCTGAAACATATACCTACAGAGAAGTCAAAGGATGTAACACCACACACCGGTTTGCATACATTTTAAAGGTTTATTTGTGCACTATTACAGTGGTATATGCTATGTCATACAGCTGTGTAGACTTTGAAATACATACAAACAGATGAATGCATCTCTCAAACAGATCATTTAATACATTAATCCAAAAGCATAACATATGTTGGTGTACAAGCCAAGGAGTCAAGTAGTACAACAGAAAAGAAGTAGTATGAAGAAGTCATACTAGTTGATGAAAGTGCTTAACATTGTTTTATTATTTTTATTCATTAAATAGTACTGTGGACTCGCAACGTTTGTGCTCTTTTATTTTATTTGTTTTTTATTCAGAGCACTACTGCACCACTTATTTGGACTTTGTTTTATTTTGTGGTGCTTGTTGCTATGGGGTCCCCAGAATCATTCAGTCTTTCTCCCATTTTGGATTCTGGTCAGTCGGACATCGTATCTTTGAAGAAAGATGTAGCAGAACTAAAGGGAGAATTGACTAGGCTCATTGAACTATTCACGCAGCCTAGAAAAAACTATTTGGACTGTATATTAATTTCGGATGGCCTTAAAAGGTGCGATACTACCATTGATGATAATACTAATGTGCCTGATGTTCATACACCATCTTGCCGCTTTAAGAAAATGGGTGACGTCATCGCAGCCGCGCAAATTCATAGTGGAGATGAAGGAAGGCGTTCTCCATGCAATGCTAACAGTTTTGTCGAAGTAGAAGATGCACAGGGGTTTTCTCGCTCTAAAAATTTTTTTAGAAGCAATTGTGTGGTTCAATTTGAAGGCGACATTGAACCAGCTTCTATTGAACATTCCAACATGAAGCAAGTATGTTGCCAAGAAGTATTACAAACAGGTACTGTCAATGTTAACTTGAATGGTAAACCTAACAGCAATATATCTTGCACAACAGATAGGTTTACTGAGAAAAGAGAACATTTAAAATCTAATACTAAAAAGTGTATATCTTGTGCTTGTAAAGAAACTGCCTTCAAAGAATAATAATGAACATTTTGGTAATTTTTTGCAAAAGCATTTCACCTTTTCTGTTTCCAGCTCTAAGCGAAGTAATGGAGCCCTGGTTAACAGGGAAATTGGACAGCACAGTTTTGGATCATTGAGGGACATGATTTACAATTTTGAGAAGAAATGATTTAAGTTTAAAATGTGCCAAATGGAAATGTGCTACTTAAATGAATATATAAAAAAACAACTGGTTCCACAAGGACTGAGAGTGTTTAAATTCCCTTATGGAATATATTATGATACTGACACTATCAAAGTATTTACTGACATGTTTAACAATGGGGCTTGGAATTATTAGGTAAAACTGTCTCTTTTTATGAGACAATGGAAAAAAGGCTTTGTGATGAACTGAATGTACTAAATGATAAAATTATTACTGATTTATTATTCACACAGTATGAAAATCTGTATTATAAAATTATCAATAGGGTGGATCAGAAATGTGATAATATTTTTAACAAAAAAGTGAAGAAATTAGATAGGGACAGCAGGCAGTACAAACAAAACAAAGTGTACCCTACAGATAAATTAGTTTTTTATGAAAGAGAATATGGTCCTACCATTCATGCAACAATGGAAAAGGTTGATAAGGCCAAATCTAATTCCAATTTTAATTTTGAACTAGGCAGTGACAATTACAGGGAAAATGATGTAAGTTATCTGGCTGATTTTCAGGATTTTCCGCTTCCCAGATGCTCGGAGAGAATAGCAAATCGCAGGCAAGGGACATACAAAACCTACAGCAAGGTAACACAGCAGTACAACAACCACCCCAAGTGGTAGATTTTGTAGATCTAATACAGTGTAAACATAACATCCAATATACTTTAAATGGCTTCAACATATATAATTATTCTGAGGTTCCTATTACTAAAGAACGTTTTTCTTTATTTTCCAAAGGGTTTAAATTTGTTCCAACTAAAATACCTGATATAGCTACAGTCATGGTTGATTTACAGTTATATCTGAGGAAACTAAATTTGAACATTATGTTTTCAGATAAAACTAGAGCTGAACTGAAAGACATTCCCAAAAGAAGTAGTATATTTAATCCTCCATTACATCCATTAGTTACTGCTTATGAAAAGCTGGTTAAGGAGGATTTATACAAAACATGGGGAGAGAAGAGGAGACTATTTGCCAACTTAAATTTTGAGGAAAAGAATCTTTTAAAGACCTTAAAAGAAGATAAGGAATAAGAATTATGACACCTGATAAAGGTGGTGGGGTGGTCTTATATAGTTCAGAGGACTATACTAATGATATGCAAAACATTTTATTCAATGTAGACCATTATTCTTTATGTTCCAAAAATGAAATCATAGACTAGATAGTTATTTGTATGAATATTTAATGGACCAGAGAATATCAAAAGAGGATTATGATTTTCTCTTAAACAAACATCCTAAGATTCCGGTTCTTTTTGGAATACCTAAGATACATAAGAACTTGGAAAAGCCACCTTTCATGCCTATTGTTGCAGCTGCAGGTTCTAAAACACATAACCTAGCAGTATACGTAGATAAAAAATTAAAGCATATTATGAATAAATTTCCCCATTTATTAAAGGATTCCTG
The DNA here is from genome assembly GCF_019279795.1 of Protopterus annectens. Taxonomy (NCBI): domain Eukaryota; kingdom Metazoa; phylum Chordata; order Ceratodontiformes; family Protopteridae; genus Protopterus; species Protopterus annectens. The sequence goes on from NC_056739.1 coordinate 831,243,364, forward strand.
GGATTTTTTTAGGCCAAATTAAGAAGGATTTATGGTCCCCTGATTGTTTTTTTCTGACTATAGATGTTCAGGACCTTTTTTCATGTATTCCGAAAACAGAAGGTTTATGCTTTTTTGAACAAGTACTCTTTACTTATTCATCCATGACTGCACATGAAGTTTTACTTATATGTGAATTAATGAATCTTATATTAGAGAATAATTATATATATTTTGAAGGGGAATACTTTCAACAACTCAAAGGGGTTGCCATGGGTGCTGCTAATTTTGTATGCTAATTTAGTTCTCCTGGGTTGGGAAATTAAACATATTTTTCAAAGTGAATTATTTTTATCTAATGTTATATATTACGGTAGATTTTTGGATGATATTTTTATTTTGTGGAATGGAGGTTCAGAACAAATATCTGAGTTTGTCCAGTATTTGAATAAAACTACAGAATATTTAAAATGTACCTTCCAGTTTGACAAACAAGAAATTAATTTCTTGGATACTAAAATAATCAAAGCCCAGGATGGGTATATTTCCAAAATCTACCGTAAAAATACTTTTTGTAATAGCTATTTGCATTATAATAGTCATCACCCAATTCATCAGAAAAAAAGTATCATAAAAGGCCAGGCTATAAGAATAGCCAGGATGACAACTATGAGAAATGATGTGATAACAGAGTTTAAACATTTAAGGCATATGTTCTTAGAGAGAGGCTATCCTGGACATTTAATTGACCCTATACTTACAGATGTTCTTAGTAAATGGGATAATACTTATATACCTTTATTAGGTACTGGTGGTGACAGTATTAAGAATGAATTAAATGACACAACAGTTCAGCATCAACCTAACTTCCAACAGGCCTGTGTAATACAATATAGTCCCTTGTATTCTCAGATCAAGGGAATATTGATAAAAAAATGGAATATCTTTAAAACAAATACTGAGATATTTCGAATATTGGGTGATAAACCCATATTTTCCACAAAGGTAGGACCTAATATCAAATCATTGCTGGAGATGGGTAACACCTCCAAAAATCTGCAGGAGAAAAGGGGTGGAAGTAAACCTTGTGGTAGGTGCTCCTATTGTTTCTATATACTGCAAGACAGCTCTATTGCCATTGATAACCAGAATAAAAGTCATGTTTTCTTAAAAAGTGGCAACTGCTGTTCCAGCAAACTAGTATAGATAGCTAGGTGTAGTACCTGTCCTTTGTTTTACATAGGGAAGACAGAGAGAATGTTTAAGACCAGGATATATGAACACCTTTATGATATTAAAAATAAGAAAGATACTAATGCCCTATATAAGCACAGTATTTTATGCACTAAATTTTCATGCTTTAAGTTTGCCATACTTGAATTTGTAACAATTGAAGTGAGAGGTGGAGACTGACAAAATGTGCTACACAAAAAGGAGCTCCTATGGCAACTAAGGTTAGCCACTGATTATCCACCAGGACTAAATGAGCACATTACCATAATGCCCATTCTTAAGGAACAGGCAGATTTAGTAAAATAACATCAATGCACATTGTAGGAATTTTTAAATTATAATCCAATATAAAGTCATATACATTTTTTATGTAATGGGTTTACATTGTAATGGATTGTTGTATTTTACATTCTTTGTAGTCAGAGAGGTTTCTGAGTTATGTTTCAATTGCAACTGTGTAAAAAATACTTCAGTTTCAATCAATTGACTATTTGTATATTCATGAGCAGTTATCTTTCATTATCAGAATTGGTTGGATTAGAACCAATGACTAAGTAGTAATGTGTATTTAAATTTGAATTCTTAATGGTACTCTGTTCTGAAGAAGTCATACTAGTTGATGAAAGTGCTTAACATTGTTTTATTATTTTTATTCATTAAATAGTACTGTGGACTCGCAACGTTTGTGCTCTTTTATTTTATTTAGTACAACAGGAAAGACAGACTGGACCACAGGATAAAAATCATTCAACAGTAAGTAATGCAGACGTACAACCCAGCAGACTCTAAATACACTCTGTATGCAACCCCTAGGGGGAAAATACCTAGGCTGACACAATGGGAGGTATCTATTACATAACAATGCATACCTGCAATCATCACAATCACATTGACAAACAGAAGAGTCCATATGGCAGTAAGCAGTAGGCCAGCAAAGTTCACAAGGTGAAATGTATGGTAATGTACATCCGTATACCTTAAGCCAGCTGAATACTGGTATACCTCACATGTTGTAACACCCTAGGATAGTTATGGTGCATACACCACCCCATAGACTGACTTTCAGGGGCATATAACACTGTTACATACACTGACCTCTAGACTGCAGAGGAGCACACATGTGTTGTGCAGATGAAGCCCACATATATATGGTGCATATGTTCTGTACACCATTATTCACTGACATCATACCAGATAACAAGCCAGTCAGATAACAGACTGCGGGACATATTGTGTATAGTAGTGGTGTTTCTGAAAACATTACTTGGACATTCTGTGGTTGTGTGTACAGTACTGTGGTCTGTGTACATAGTGCAGGGGTCTGCAACCTTCACTGTCCAGAGAGCCATGTATGGCCCCTCCCCCACCAAATGAAAGTAATCGGGAGCCACAACAGCTATTTGACCCCTAAAATGAAGATAAAAGAGCATATAAGGTTACACATATAGTTATACTAAATATAAAAGGACTAAGTGTATAAGAACAATACCTGACGTATGTCTATAATTGTGTTCGTATGTTGGGATTGCTTGATCTCTGTGTGTGTGTGTGTGTGTGTGTGTGTGTGTGTGTGTGTGTGTGTGTGTGTGTGTGTGTGTGTGGTGCAGTAGAGTGGCCATTAATCCTCAGAGGTACAGGGAGCAACTACAGTGGGTTGTAAGAGCCAAATGTGGCTCCAGAGCCACAGGTTGAAGAACCCCAAGTTAGGATTATTGATGACAGTATGTGTATTGCGCATACATACCTTGGGCTGTGCACAGACTGTGGTAGATGCCATTGCTAATGGTCCTGATCTATCTGATGTTACATGCTGCTTCAGTGTATGGTATCCTACTGGCTCACATGTCTGCAGGGTCAGACACACATGTCCCATACCACAGACAGAAATCGGACCACACTGTGCCATGACCAGTATATGTAGGGTTACTGTGTGAGTGACACATATGAAGATGGTGTTTAACAGACAGTCATTTTATTGTCATATTAAGCTTGTGCATCACATGTGTCTGTGGCTGGGTTGACATTGGATGTGGGTATGCACTCGCACAGGTGTCTGCCACACTGTGCTATGACCTGCGTGTGGAGCCCACTATAATCGCAGGTACATGTGCATTCCCCTATACAAAATATAGTCCAGTGTTGTGGCACTAGCAGCCTAGTATAATTACCCAGTGTGCTGTTATGTCCATTTATTTGCATGACATACTGCTGCCAGGCCACCATAACTGTTGTGTATTTCCAACAAAGCAGTAGTGTGCTATACAGATGTATGTCAGTATCTACTGGGTAGTATGTGGCCATGTGACCTCTGCACCACCAGGTATTATGTGTCAGGACAGACTGGCATGTATGCGTGCATAAACTGTGTGGGTATATGTAGTCCAGTATTGTTGTGATATACCCATGTACATGGCTATGCACATCCCCATTGTGAATCATGGTCCATATGTTATGCATGAAGGGGACATGTGTACACTTCAGGACTGCCCACAGTGCCATACTGTCCACATATAGTGGTCATATCCCTGATGTAATCCACAGGATCATTCCGGTACTAGCAGTGGTACTGTACTATGACGTCCTTAGGATGTCTGTTCATAGGCAATGGCGCACGTCTACAGCAGATGTGACCTCCCACACCCAACATGTCTATTAAGACAACCCCTATTACAGTAGCAACAGTCTCTCTCTCTCTCTCTCTCTATATATATATATATATATATATATATATATATATATAGCTGCAATGCATCCATGACATCCCCTTGCACTAAGCGGTTGGGACTATTGGTGTTGAGGTAGGACTCCACTCCATGTTCTGGACATATGGTAAACATATATGTGTACATATTTATCCACATATCTATATAGATATATGCACATATACATATCCACATGCATATATGGACATATAGATATCCACGTACATATATGGAGATATATATGTACATATATATACATGTAAACACTCACATATATACACATATACACAGCAATGACTTCAACAATTGTCTAAGCTTCTGATGTCATTCAAAGGGGATCCAGTATTGTCTGCCTGGGATGACATGATTGACAAATCACGATGCCTTTCCAGAGATGGTCTGCACCTGTTGCCCCTGGGATTCAGGTTACTGGTTAATGTTCTTACCACCCCCATAGTGCTTTTTCTAGGCAAGGTTCAAAGCACAAAACCACCAATGTAACAGCATGCAAAACTGAAGGTAATCCTACTCAAAGCATGAAGTCTTATCCTAAACATGCACTCTCTCGAGGCACACCTACCAATGGAGATCATAGGTATCTGTCCAGTAACTGAGACCTGGTTCAGCGCTCCAGAGAGCACCCCTTCAGTACCAGGCTACCACTCTTACCACACATTTCGAACACCAAAACAAGACCACAACACTACAGGAGGAGGAGTGTCCATATTCAACAAGGTTATTCACACATCCAGGCTGGTTCCCAACACAATGCATCTGAATATCTCCTGGTGCAACTAACACTAGGTAAGACTGCAATCCAAACTGTAGCTTGCTACAGATCCCCCACCATGACCCAAGATCCTCACTACACCTCAATAAACATACTGTAATTATTGAGAAACAACCAAAACCCCTCATACTGGGTGATTCAAACTACCCTGTCATTAACTGAGAGAACTATTCAGGTAACAATGCCTTTCCCCAATGGTTCTTGGAGGTCATGGATTCTAATGCCCTGGATCACATAATCCATTGTCCAACCAGGGGCTCCAATATCCTAGACCTGGTCATTACCAACATGGGAGATAGATGCTCCACACCAGTGGTCACCCCCTCATTGGTCAGGTCTGACCATAAGCTATTCACCACTGACATCCACATCCCACCCCCAAACCCCAGGAAGGACACCCCCATAAAAATCCTCTACAAAGCCAACTTCATGCTACTCAGATCAGATGTGAGAAACTGTGATACACCCGTGGAGAGGGGAGATGATAGACCAACTGCTGAATCCTACAGCGAGGCACTATGTGAGCATATCCACTCGTGCATGTATCGTGCCATCACAAATAAAACCAAGATGCCCCCCTCCAAACAAAGACAGCCAGTATGGTGGACCCCTGCTATAAACAAACTGTACAACAGAAGGAAGAGACTGTTGAAGATAGAGGGAGAATCCCAGGATGCAAACAACTCCCTTATCAGCCTCAGTAAGAAGCTGAGATCTCTCATTGAATCCGCCAAAGCTAGTTGCGTATATGAACTAGCCACAGACTCCAAAGACAACAAGCCATTCTATAGTTATGTCCAGAATCTAACTGGCAATGCTCAGAACTGATCTGAGCTACAACAGAATTGCATTAAATATACTGATCCCAAGGATTTTGCCAATATCCTCACAGATCAATGTACAGCCACATTCACCCTCCACTCACCCCCTAAAGGGCCCATCTCAATACCAAAGTATTGCAAAATACAAGTAATTATGGCCACACAGGTAGAAACCGCACTCTCCACAGCTAAGAATACAGCATCCATGGGAAGAGATGACATTCCAGTCTGTGTACTACATGAACTACAAAATTAACTTGCACTTCACCTATGTGTCATGTGTAATCATAGCCTCACCTCAAGCTTCGTGCCCACTGAGTGGCACACAGCTACAGTTATCCCACTCCACAAGGGGGGATCAAACTTGGATCCCAGGAACTACCGTCCCATCAGTTTGTCCAGCCTGATCTTCAAGGGCATGGAATGCATTATAATGGAACATATAAACGAAGACATTGGCAAGCCTCAAAGACTGGACCCCACCCAATTTGGCCTTGTGAAGGGCCAATCATGTCTTTTGAACCTGATTGACTTCTTTGAATCAGTCTCCAGAGCTGTGGAAGGGGTTAAGGCAGTCCACACAGCCTATCTGGAACTCGCCAAGGCCTTCGGCACCATCTTCCACTCTGGAAACATAGATAAACGTATTAAGCTGGCCATACATTTCCAGGTCACATTATGGGTTGCCAACTGGCTTACTGACAGAACACACACTGTAAAAGTAGCTGACTCCAATACCAGCTACAAACAAGTGAAGTACCTCAGGGTTCAATCCTGGGACTGCTCATGTTTGGTATCTACTTCTCTGAAGTACATGAAAACACTATGAGACCCTGTCTAACAAAGTTCACAGATGACTGCAAACCGAGAGCCACTGTTGAATCCCCAAATGATGTGGATATTCTACTAAAGGGCATTACAGAAACAGATGCTTGGTGCCAGAGCCATGGGCTCAAGCTTAATGGCCAGAAATGTATGGTTATCCCCTTTGGGAAATACCATGTACCCATGAATTACCACATAGGTGGCAGTACACTAAACACCAAAGGTGTGATGACAGACTTAGGGATACAGGTGGACAGTGGTGTCACATTCAATAACCACATTGCCACAACAGTGAGGTGATCCTTCTATGTGTTACACCTCATCACTATTGACTTTTCATCCAGGAAACCAAAGGTAGTTGTCCCACTGTACTCATCCCTCATTACACACATTATAGAGTACAATGCCACATTTGGTATGTACCTCACATGACATCTGCAACAGCTGCAAAGGCCACAGAAATACATCACTAAAGGTATCACAGGCCTAAAGCACATGCCCTATGCTGACCATCTCAAAAACCTCCAGCTATACTCTGTGGTATATTGTATACTCAGAGACAATCTCTGCTTAACATACAAGGCCATATCAAACCCTGGGTATTGACATCTGTAATAAGTGTATGTAATGCCATGTACAATACATGTGTCTATGTGCTGTCATTACAGTAGCAAATGGTGTGTGTCATGTCTGGAACACACAAGTATATGAGACCTGAACAGCACTGTTATCCATATGAATATGTTACGTGCAGGGGTAGTAACCCAGGGTACATGCTGTCACACTGACATTTAGTGTAACATGGCGGTATTACTTTTGACAGTGCTGTCCCAGGCAAGGGTAGAGTGCTAAAAGTATTACTGACAACAAGCACACCTGCAGGCATAGCTGAACTGAGGCCTCAGTGTCATGTTCCTGATGTGTGGGCTGTGTCACCGTGTATATCCCCTACTGGATAATGATCAGACATGTGGAATGCCACTGTAGAGTACTGTCTGTACAGAACATGTTAGTGAGGGCGTACAACATTTAGTACTGGCAAACATATTGTTGTTGAACATCTATCTGTCCACACATTCATCCTACTGCATAGCTACTTGCCAAACTGATGTCTGTGAGTCCCTCTACAAATGTGTAGATGGCAGGTATCCAGCTGGGATATGTACAGCCTATGCTTGATTGACACTGACATCTCTGCCCAGCTGTATACTAACTGGCATATATAGGAGACAACAACCTGTACGGATCACCTGCCATGGGTACCTACACTACACTACCACAGTCAAAAGAACATGCTTGGGTACAGGTCTCCAACACAGGCACTAAGCATGTGTTGTAATACATTTTGCATACATTTCAACTGGATCACCTTAGTGGCCATGTGCAGAAGGCACCCCGAGGATTGGCTGATGCATGTCACTCTCACCCTGATGGTCACCAAAGTGGTGTCTGTCGATAGATTGCCTGCTGGCACATGGCAGGTAACATGATACCAATGTACACACAACCTCTACACAATCCATCTCCCCATGGTCAATAGCCATGGACACAGCTATGACCACCTACAGCAATGCACCGCAGTACTGACACATGTGTACGTGTGCATTACTGAGGATAGCAGTGTCTGTGTGTTAGTACACTTGTAGGTCGGACCTCCATGACGGCCTTCACAACCACCTCAACACCCATTGCCATAGTCAGATGTTGCTTCTGATGTGTTGGACATGACATGTACCCTGTTACACTCCTCACCCTAATGGCTACATGAGCCATGCATTACCACCACAACGGTATTGTACAAATGGGTTGATAGGCATGTGAAACCCATTTAGGTCTGGCAAGTGGCAAGTGTGTGTATGTGTGCATGTCTGCATATCTGTAGGGTACACCATTCTGAGGCCACATACTCCTATTACACTACACATTGCCACACAGTAGTACAGAGAGTGTTGTTGCCCTCCATAGGTGAGGCATGGCAATGCAACACACTACTATTCCTGTTGCATGTGCATTAGATGCATATCCCTGCAGTACCACTGTTGTGATATACAATGGGTTGTATTGCAGTCATGGGCAATGTGTGATAGTCGGTATGTCAGAGTGTCATCATGGGTTCCACTGCATACAATAACCACTGGGGGATGTGGGTGCTGTGTACACTGTCAATACACCATGGTACACCCAGTATATGCCCCATGTACCACTTTATGGTGACCACTGTCACCATCAACCATACAGGTAACTGAAACTACAATACAGCCCAGTTACACATGTGCTGTGTGCAGCCTACCTGTGACACATTGAACACATGGACTAGTTAGTTAGCACCAATAGGCCCAGGTCTCTCAGATGTGTATCTGTCAATATGTGTGTGATGGTATGTCACACTATGTATTATCCATATACAACCATTACATCTACCATTATCATACTGTACATGTCTGTGAATGTTCTGCATGTAACATGTAACCTTGAACACACCTCACCCTAAATGTTGTGTGGTGTGTGCAATGAAAACCACACAGTTCACTAGCACTACATACCTAGGTTGGAGTCTAGTCACAGTGTTGCCATGTAAGAGTGTGTGTGTGTGTATGTGGATGGGTCTACATACGGTAGCAGATTATGCATGTCCCAGCTAGTCACTTGTCTATGTGGCACAGGCAATAACTGTTAGACAATGCTGTGACATGTGTGCAACTGTACTCTGGATAAGTCACAGCCATGGTGTCACCACAATGCCATAACCCTTCTGGAATATGACTGCAGACCATCCTCCTGCTGACACATGTACACCTACAACACAAATGGATAACATTATGGAGATCACAATCACCCAATGTTACTAACAGCTGACATGCATCATAGCTGGATGGCTACACTACCTGACATGTATGCATTACACATTACTCCTGACAACATGTTACACTGCAGTACATTGCTGCACTGTATTACAGTCACCATGTGCATCAGAACCATATTAGCCTGTCCCTGCATCGATGTTATGGATGACAGGGATGTAGCACAGGCATCATCATATGCACAGGGTGTGTTGCTGGTTTGCCAGAGACCAAGGGTCGTCCATACATTTGATGCCATGTGTGTGGGTGAGGGGTTTAATTATTTGGATGGGGTGTGGTGATGTGGTGCATGTCAGTATGGGGTTGCCCAACATGTTTTTGTATAGTGTGTGGATATGCATGCATACAGTTCTGCCATGTGGCTGCCCATACAGGTGTTTTTGGACAGCTGAAGACCATACCTGGCAGGGTGTGCAGTTCACCACCTGTGGTTATGGACATGCTGACTGTGCCTGCCAGGGGTTCCATGGGAACATGCAGGTACAGGCCTTGAAGTGCTGCTCTCCCCTGATGATGACAGATGTCTGCTGGAACCATGACAGCACCCCCAGTGATGTGCTGGGGCTAATACTTCCAGTACGGGAGTGGCTTGGCATCCTACCACATCCACGTCGACTTCCAGATGTTGTCTCTGGCCTACATCCACGTGGCCATTGCACCACTCCCACCAGGATTTCAAGCACAGACATACCACAGTCGAGGAGGCCCACCATCTCACCCCACCGTTTATCCATTATCTCGTTCTGTTCAAGGAGGGCAGCAGCAGGTTCACAGATGTTGTCACTTACAGATGAGTAGGCAGCCCTCTGTAGCCTCAGCCTCTCTGTTGTACATTTCTATAATTGCCTGTGCCTCCATGACAGCCTGAAACATGCGCCTGGTGGTGCCAGTTGTGGCACCTCTACCAGGAGCAGGATGACCAGCAGCCTACCACAAGCACCCTGGCACATCTGCCTATGTGGTGGCCTGCCAGACATCTGGCTATGCCTGCTGTGGACAGACACAGCTGGCATGGTCACCACACTACACTGTGCACTGCCACTAACTGCCAACTGTCCCTCAGCTATGGCCACTGGTGATGGGGTATTTATAGGCACTGAAAATGTGTGTGGGGGTGGGGTGGCTAAGAGGGGGATGTCAAATGTTGGTACTGTGTTGACCCTTGACAAACCCACCTGTGCCTCAATCATAGTCTCATCATTGTCAGTGTCTGCATGCACACCAACATCAGGTTGCCTGCAGGAAGGACCCTGACCCACCTTGCCACCTGTGGGGGATAAAAAGAAACACACTTTAAGACCTGTCCAGCATTACATAACAATACACTCACACACACACACACACACTCTACCTTAATAACTACCTATCTGTGATGCTACATACAGTCCCATGTGTATTCCCTTAAGTTGCCCATCATGCATCATGCCTGGTGACATACACTCATTAATGCCACTCATTAATGTCTCATTCCTCTAAATGCCTACAAAAGTGACCACATCAACACAAGACATGTTACTCCATTAACTCCATGACCTGAGTGTAGTACTGTTTGCATGGCCTAACTGCTGTCATTCAGTGTTCACCCTGTGTATGTTGGGACTTTGTGAGCTTGGCCCCTATATGTGAGGGGCTGATATGTTCCCTCCATAATGTCACACACTGTAGTGTCATGTGTAAGGATTGCTCAGTACATGCCTGACATGCTGCTCAATCAACCTATCATGTGACAACTGTGATATATGTATACATTCCCTGCTGTTGTCTAGTAATTCCCCAATGCATCTGTAGTGCTGCCTACATGGGTTGTCATTCACCTCCCTGCTGTATGCGATATTGAGGGTATACCAGGTATCTACTTTCCCTCCCAATGCATGTTCTATGCTACAGACCTTATCAGACCATCAGCTGTCCTGTGATTACATATAAGACAAGTATTCCTGTTGTGTCTTGTGTCAGTCCATGTCCATGTACTGCACTATCACAATGGGAAGTACTGCCATATCATAAACTCCACAGTCACACATGTGCATGCATGGACACCCACACAACCACACACACATCCTACATGCAGCATCCTCCCTCCTCTACACCACATTGAACCTACAGATGGCATGAACACCCACCCACACAGAGACAAACACACACAGCCACACATACAGGTGAGGTTGCACAATGACAGTGCACAGAGTCCTCCCATTACCCATCTGTCAACATGCATTTCATATGGTACACAACAGCATGCAGTGCAGCTATAGTCAATCCATGCTAGCAACAGTATACATGTGTGTGAGGCATGGCCTGTGTTAGTAGGTGATACCCCTTCCCCTGGGGAACACTGCACCCATGTGCACAGTTTTGCTGTGCACCTGTTATGCACCCTGCCATGTACTGTGCACCACAACTCACAGGTGTACATCCCATTGCTGAATGTGTAGTACTGTGTCAGTTATGTCAGCTGTAATGCTCACAGACCCTATTTTTTCCAGCAAAACATACCTGGGATGATGTGTGGTCAGATGTCAGTTGTGAATGCTTGATGCGTAGTTTACAGCTTTCAACATTAGCAGACCATTTATGAACAATCCAAAAGTATTACACTGGCAACTGCCAGATCATACCATGGCTATGGGGAGTCTGCACACTCTTATTGATGTGCTTCATTCCTTGATCTGCCATGGGACAACATCACTACATTTATTAACAGTACATGAGCCTGATATGTGCCATATGTCCTGTACATCCACATGCAGTGTCTACTAAAGGTGTTATGTGTGTGGATGCTAACCGCATTGCATACAGTCATGTGTGTGCCTATGTGAGCACACGATTATCATGACATTTTGTTGCACCCATTGTTATGTGTACTACAGCAGTCACTATTCCTGTCAGGGGTATACTAGCATGGCCCATCTGCATTTGCTTGTGTATGGCCAGTCTGCCCTACACATGTTCCCCAACTCTGCATGATTGCAAAGTCTACTCATATGCACACCCCTTGGTGTTCACACACTGCCGTCACTATTTCTGTGGGTGTAGAGTTATGTCTGTATGTCTGCCACAGATACTGACCCAGTCTGTGTGCAGATAAAGCCATTCTTACCATCCTTATGGCTCCCTGCTGCAGTGCACTAGTGTGTCATGTTGACACCCCCTCCCCACCTTCAAGCTTTTTGCAGATGCTTGACAAGTATGGGCTACACGTGTCACTTTGCAGTCTCCTGTACACTGAACAGCACGTGTTACAGCCAAGTCCCAGCTAATAATGTGGACCACACTAATACATTATGCCATAGTGTACATCTGTAACAGTTGCCATTGTAATACTGGTATATAAACTGTTGGTGCACTGTACAGGGGTGATGTTTCATAAGTGTCCCTACTGTAGTCTGTGTGTGCCACCATTATGTTAATCCCTGTGGACAAATTTCACAATGACAGGACGTTACTTATCTTGCAGGCATCTGATATACCTTTCCAATACCCCATCATGGTCACCACTGTGATGCAGCACATGTAATAGCAACAATACATGAACATGTACAGCATGAATTAAGGGTAGGTGTGTTAGATGTGTGCATGGCATATACCATAGCCAGTACATGCCTGATGTATTGGCAAGCATCAACATAAACCATACTCACCAGCTACAGGCTGCTGCCATGGTGGTATACCGGAGGGACCTGCATAAGAGTGTGAGAGATCCAATGTTAGTGCCCACAGCTGTGGCATTGCTACAGGGTGGATGCAGCATTACAGTGCATCAACAGTACAAGTCCAAAATACTAGCACTTATGCACATCTGCTTATTACTGCTATGCATCAACAAACAATAGTTATGACATATCAGATATGCATGCTCTACAAGGCAGACGTACTGATAGCTATGAAGAGGATGAAGAATGGAAAGGCTTTTGGTCTAGATGACATACCTGTGGAAGCTTGGAGGCGTTTAGGGGAAATGGCAGTGACATGATTAACCAGATTGTTTGATGGAATCTTGGAATGTGAGAAGATGCCTGAGGGGTGGAGGAAAGGTGTTTTGGTACTGGATTATATGAATAAGGGTGATGTGTAGAGCTGTAGTAACTACAGAAGAGAAATATTGATCACACACAGCATGACATTATTGGAAAGACTAGTGGAAGCTGGCTTAAGAAGGGAGGTGATTACTAGTGATCAGCAGTATGGTTTCATTCCAAGAAAGAGCACTACAGATGCGATGATTGCTTGGAGACTGTTAATGTAGAAGTACAGGGAAAGTCAGAAGGAGTTGCATTGTGTCTTTTTGGACTTAGAGAAAGTATATGACAGGGTGCCTAGAGAGGAGTTGTGGTATTGTGTGAGGAAGTTGGGAGTGGCAGAGAAGTATGTAAGAGTGGTACAGCATATGTACAAGGGTAGTGTGACAACAGTGAGATCTGCAGTGGGAGTGACAGATGCATTTAAGGTGGAGGTGGGATTACATCAATGATCAGCTCCAAGCCCTTTCTTATTTGCAGTGGTGATGGACAGGTTGATAGCCGAGATCAGACAGGAG